>NW_014578284.1:19100-39282 GCF_000485595.1 Priapulus caudatus
AAGCTTTCCATTAAGCAGCGTCAACAGCTACCTCCGATCGTATGACTAAGGTTTAACCTCAAAGGCAAAGAATCTGTGTCTTGAACGCTTTCTTAAATATATCCGTGTTTGTGTGGTTGGAGATGATATCTATATACATAGCCAATGTTGTGCAGAAATGAAAAAGTCAGTATCGTATCTTGTGGACATCAAATTGTTAAAAAGAGTGATTCTTGAATGCCAATGTGACTGTGCTGCTGGAATGGGCCCTGGTTCTCACTGTAAGCATGTTGTTGCTGTGTTGTATGCCTTCCACTTGTTCACTCAAAATGGAGAAGTGTATGCTGCAACTACATGTACACAGAGACGTCAGACCTTCCATCACAGCAAAGCCTACCGAGGAACACCAATAAAATCAACAGACCTGCAGCTTGTGAAAGGTCAAAATCATAGAATAAGTTTTGACCCAAGACCACCCAAGTACACTAACGCTGGAAACTTTAGCTATAAAGACTATTTTCAAAATACCTGCTTGAATGCAACAGGTGTCTCAACTACGCCAATTTTCCAGCTGTTTAAGCCTGCTAATCCATATGCAGTGGCACATGACCACGACTATTGTTTTGATACAATGCAAAACGACTTCTTGTCATCTATTTCACTCACCAACATTACCCAGGAAAAGAGGACAGAAATAGAGCATACAACTCGAGGACAGACTGGAAATGCTGCATGGTTTGAGGAGCGTTGCAAGCGGCTTACTTCATCCAACTTTGGCCGCATATGTAAGGCCACAGATAAAACTGTCTTTAGAAAATTGGTGAGATCATTTACAACTGTGACCAAAATCAAATGCGCCCCAATACGACATGGACAGCGATGTGAAAAAATCGCCTTGGCCAAATATGAAGAAACAAATAATGTGAACACGAGAAGCTCAGGACTTGTGGTTAGCCTTACTCACCCTTACTTGGCTGCATCTCCTGATGCTGTTGTTGATGACAATCTGTTGGTTCTAGATAAAATGCCCATATGTAGCACGTGAACGGTCCATTACCCCAGTTAATGTCCCATATCTCGTTCATGACAGCTATAGTGATGAACTGAAACTTCTTAAACAACATAACTACTACTACCAAGTTCAGGGCCAGTTGTTTTGCACTGGAGCTACTATGTGCGACTTTACAGTGTTTACGTTTAAGGATATGAAAGTTATCCGGATCATGAGAGATGATGAGTTTATTAAAATGCTTAGAAAACTTTTTCCAGTCACATTTTCGCACTGCTGTTATCGAAAGATTTTTCTACAAAGACTACAGTCTCTACTCATGGTCATGAATGCAGTAATTACTGAATAGAAATGTAAATATCTCCAGTAAATCTAGCTTTTTATCACTTGGGTCACATTGTCAATCATACTTCAAATAAAAAATTAGAAGATGATATTATATAAATGACAACATACATTTTTTTGCTGAATAAAATATACAAATTTGATGATTTTTAAAATATGCATTCTCTTATCACTACACAGTTCTATATAGGGCTTGCTAGCAATCATCCATTGACAGGTCCTTTTACATCTTGTACTATGCCATTTTAGATACAATGGAACTCCTGAAATTACATAGCATGTAACAAATAAAGATGATTTCACTACTCAAGTTTGTTTCAGGACCGGTCATGGGTTGAGTTAAAATTTTGTATGTTTTTCCTAATCCTATAATTCTCTCGATGTGTACCCTCTTGCTAGCTATTTTACGGTCTTTTATTACACACTCTCCAGACATACGGTTTTTTTTTAAAGAAAGTGGGAATGTTGACAGTAATATTGAATGGGGCAAATAAGTCCTGTACGTTAAAACCCTTGTCAGCCATTATGGAATCGCCTGGGTCACAAGATATTTGTATGTGGCTTCTTTCGATGATTTGCCGGTCACTGACAGAGCCACCATACCTAGGGGAGATGTAGGATACTAGTGCACCAGGCGTGCATCCAACCAAGTTCTTGACAGTATTCCTGTTTTTGTAAGTTGAGAATGTGCTCTGCTGAGCACGGGGTGCACTAGGTTTCTTAACAGGACATTCAACACCGTCAATGAATATACGAGTAGTAGGGAACTTTTGTTTGAAATCAGATGGTGCAAAATACTTCACTAAGTCTCTGGATGGAAACAAATCTATTTCACGCCACTGAACATTCATAAAGTTCACCCAAGTTACAAAAATATTTGTGACAGTAGATTCTGAGACACAAAACATTCTACTCAGTTCAAATTTGATCTTATGTTGTCTCAGTTTAATCAGTGTAAGAAAAAACTGATCCGGGACACTTAAACACTGCACTTTTTTATTATAATAATACAGTGTAGAAGTGAACATCTGCATCATCAGCTATGAAGTGTTCAATAGAGAATGGGTTAGATGCAGTCTGGGTTGACACCGAGTTTGTACCTTCCATCTCCAAAACTACTGTACTGCTGTCTGCACTTTCACTGGAGTCCTGGTCTATAGTGACTTCTCTGCCGATTTCAATGTTGTCTCCAGAAATCATATCAGACTGCAGGTTTTGACCAAACAATAGTTGCTTGGTACACAATCTTTTCGCAGCCCGTTCTCTCCTTTCAAGAACAGTAGGGGATGGAGTGGATAACCAGGGAAACACTGATGGCACAGCACCCTTTTTTAACCGCTTTATTAATGGAGAAGACCCTGAAATCAGTGAAAAAAAAGATAATCATTTAACTAAAAATCAACAAATTTAAGGCATCTGCATTTAAAAAATTAGTTGTTTAAGTAGCTCATAAACACGAATGTGCTGGCCATAATAATATTAATTAAAAGTGTCCCTCCTTGAAATTTTAATAAGCCAACTAGAATAAACAATTCTGAATCGAACTTTAACACGTTTGGGAATTACAGGGTTTCACCTGATTTTCATCGCCATTTATCAACAAATTTAGCAACAGTACATACACTTCACTTAAATGTACACAGTGACTCCCAGAGAAATCATGGATCCACAATTTAGTTACGGCAGAGAATATTTACATTCGTAAGTTCTTGAAATGTAGTCGTCGACCACAAAGTGCGCTCTGCATACAACACTCGATTTTCCCGGGATCCATTTATCTCGACGTATAGCTATTATCCACTTCTTCCGGAGATCTTTGTCAGAAGGAAATGAATGCCCACCCCTTTTGTTGCATTGGGGCACACAACAAAGAGTTTCAGGCATGATTTGCTCTCAAATTTCAATAGAATGTTGACAGCATTTATCAACAGGTTGGCGTGTATTGTATAATGTATTGTTAGAATACCCGAGGCAAGACCGGCTTACGTGGTGCTGCCACCTATTGCATAAATTCTCGGTAACAGCCCTCATTCTGACAACATATCACCATCCGTGCGAGAAGCCCTTGTGTTCCCCCGTGCTCACGAATCAAGGCCAAAGCGAGTTACAGTGCTGAACACCCTGCCTGATAACTTGACGTCTGCTGAGAGCATTAGGACAATAGTGCCGAGGCAGTTAGATAAGATTAGAGTTTTTGCTGACAAGGAGAAAAAGGCAAAGCTGCAATACATAAAGGCGAAGAAAGTCATTCAAAAAAAACAAAAGGCAAACACATCCGAAGAGAATGTTACATGCATAGGGTGTAAAATGGCGTGGATGGACGATACAGCCGGAAGCCAGTGGGTCCAGTGTGACGAGTGTAATGGGTGGATACACTCAGACTGTTCTACCGTTGACATTCCACCAGACGATGCACTCTTCTATTGCCCGGAGTGTCAGCCATAGTGTATGTGTCAAGGTGTGAGTAGGGATATGTGTATTTTAAATGTGTACCTAATGTCAACTGCATAATATGCAAATCAGTTTTGTGATGATTTTTTGTTCAATGTTCACTGTATTCATTTCATACTGATAGATCACCTTGCTTAATTTTATTTTAGATTAGTAAACATTAATATTACTTATGTCATCATAAATTTAGACAGGTATTTGACACCAAGTGAAATTATATGCTTGTTTTTCTTCCAATTTCAGACCACTCATTCAGAGACAATTCCAGAGGCTGCCTCTTCTAGTGATCCGTTCGTGCCACTGCCTTCCACCTCTGAGTCTGGATTAGCTTCACCTGTAATAAATGTCAGACTAGAAAATGCGGTTATAAAGGGCTATCATCACTACTATATACGGCCCCCGATGACTGATCCAAAGACTCTATTGTCAGTCGATAGGGAATACACAAACATACATGATCTAGATTCATGCCTTGTGTGGATTCCACCTTTGACTGAATTTAGCATCCAAATGCATGACATGGTAACAGATGTGAAGAGGGAAATGACGGTTCGGGATGTTGCAGGACTTCCATTAGGACACGTCCCTAGGGGTATATGTAGCGGTTAGTATATATTGTTATGTAGAGTTGTTCCGTTTATAGTTTTATTTGACGATAGATGGCGCTGGCGTGCGTGTTGTGAGGGGAGAAGTGACGCGGGAGAGAGAAAGTCGTTTTTGCAAATCAATGTGTGTTTGTGAAAGAACATATAAGTTTTAACTGCTCGAGGAGTGTTGCTGTTATTTGAAATACTTGCGTGAGCGTTCGACAACCACAAGACAGGGGCCTGAACCCCGAGGTACTGGTATTTATACTGATAATAGTGATAATACACACTTAAAGTACCGGTAACATTTGGCGCCCAACGTGGGGCCCCTGAATAGAGTAACAGCATGTCGAACGCGGAACAGGAACAGCAAGTCCCGCGCCCTCCTCTGTACAACCTACCATGGACCTGCAACGTGTGGTGGAGACTCAGCTGGAACATATCAAAATGCTAACGCAGCTGATGGAGAGACAGCTGCAGGTGCAGCCCGCGGTCCCGGAGTCGGTCACCCTCAAGAAGGACTTTGTCATTGTGGGTAAAATTGGTGAGCTGGGTGACCCTAGCACCCTCTCATATGCGTCAGTACAGCATCAGCTCGACAGGGCCCGAGAGAGAGGGGTAACGGAGAGGGAATTAGTCCAAGGCGTTGTAAGGGCAATAGCGCCGAAGTTACAAGTCAAGGCCTATTTGGAGGGGCGAGGAGACATCGGCCTAATGGAGGTAATGGCCATTTTAGCCAGCCATTACCAAGTAGAGGACGGCCGGGAGCTCTACCAGATCTCTCCATATTGAACACATAGAAGTAATTCTGCTCTTACATTGCAGTATTGATAAAAACAAGTGCAGATAAATCTTCTAGAGAGATCATAATTGCCATGAATATAATATGAAATACTTGTTGTTATAGGAATATGTGAAGTCGTATGACTTGACGATGTAACACAACCATCTAAATACAAACACATTGTTATGCGAGAACTATTTATGCGTTTGCAGGTTCCATATACTGCCGGCAGTGCAATGCGTGTTTGTGTGCTGCATGTGACGACGATGCACACAATAAGCATCCATTGCACGACAGGAAAATGCAGGCTGAAGGGCAGTGGACTGAGTTGACAACATGCCAACATTACGATCCGGTTGGGAATCGTATCATTGCTATTCGTACGTGCTAGTTCTGCATTTTAGCTGGAGAATAAGAAATTATATGAGTTTATCAACCCAGTATTGGGTTGTAAATTGAATTTAATGTCATATTTTTTATGTAAATTAATTTAAAGATGTCTCGCCTTCCTGACTAGGTAGCTCATATCACATTGTCGCAAAAATTACTCAGTGATGATAATGTATTGGCGTTACATCCTAGAAATGATGTAGTCTTTAATTCCACAGAAAGAGTGCTGCCATTGCGCCTCCGTACAGATTCATTCTGTGGGGACTGCGGCAGTAGCAAGAAGGAGGTGACGGTGGGAGCTGGAGTGTCGGCTGTTACGCTAAATGGTTTAAATATGTCCAGTATAAAGCTAGCAATTGATTTGATAGCATTATAGCAATTTATATGCAAAAATGCAAGATTTATGATAATTTATATTGTTTATATAACAGTCATATGTATATGGTGCGTTTTTACTGTACATACAGGGAGATATGATCTGTATCTCACAAGATACACCTTTGGTGAGTGTGGCTGTAACACACACCAGCCATCATTGGAGTTACTGGTCAGTAACAGATGGTGGCCAGGTACTCCAGTCCGAGTGTCGGTAGTGTTCTCAGAGGAACTCTTCAGAGCGTGGAACTCCTTCCACAATATCTGCCCTGAGTTTCCTGAATCCAGGTTTCTGTCAGCAATCTCTCAGATGTCAAAGGAGTGTGGAACGGTTAGTTTCAATCATCCTAATTCATATTGTAAGAATATAATCTAAAATTTCATACTGAAACAGACACTTCATGTGAGATGAGCATTGTAAGTGTTTAAGTTATGGTGTATACATTTTTTGTAGAAGGCCTCCATCCCTACCCATGTATTTAGGCGGGCATTTCGAAAATGGAGAAACCTCCAGTTTGAGTTATCCCAGCTCACTACGCAGGATTTCTTGCAATACCCGGCATGTTCAGAAGGGCAGCATGCTGCACATGCCAATGGCAACATGAAACTTTACCGTTTCGCAAATGTTCCAAGGTGAGCCAATTGTGTTGCTTTTACATAATTTTCAAAGACATCAACAGAGAATTAAGTTAACCTACTGTTAACAAATTACTGTACTAACAGCTGGCACATAACTTTATTTAGGATTAAGATAATCATGCTGAAAAGCTTGTTCTTTTAGCCCATAAACTTTTGTAAATGAACTGAGTTAACCCGTTTGAAAAATGCATTTTATAAACAAAAATAAAATACTACCCATATTCTTTATTGCAGAGGTGTGGGAACTTCATACTTTGAGGGGAAGTTTGTGGCGGATAGTGACGTGGTGCAGGAATTTGTTGGTGCCTACACCAGCGTTCCGTCCAGTAAAGAAAAGGTATACTATACAACTTATGTTTTATAAGATATACTCTATTCTCCTACATATAACATTCGATGTATAACACAAATCGCTGTATAGTCAGTAGACCCTAATGGATTCAATGGCCATGTCTAACCTAGGCTGTATAGCATAGGATGCCATAGCCTGCACTACACACATTCCTGAAGATAAATGCTGTCAATCACAAATTCACAGTTACATAGTTCCACACTAAATTGTATAATCACTGGCATCAAAAATATATTCTGAGATATTGTTCTAACCAGGCTTTGTTTTGTTAGGCAATGACATCAGCCTGCGGTGATTGGACTGCTGCCAGAGTAAACATTGCATCTCGTAGACCACTGGACGAGACAGGATTAGAAGTTGTGGCCTGCCGGCATAACATTATGATGGGCAGTATAAGTATGACGAGGGGCGAGGTCTTTGCGTACCCCCTATTCCTACAGAAACTTGTTGCCAGTAAAAATGGCAGCAAGTTCTTCTGCACAGATGTGATGTGCCGCTATTGGCCGTGGCTCCAGAGAAAGGCAACCTCCTCTGAGGAAGTGCGTGATTTGGTCACGCATATGAAACCCTTCCTGAGTGTTATGCATGCCAATGCGCATGCATGGCATTGTCAGGTATGTCATGAACTTATAATGGTAGTAAATATACAGCATATTTACATTAAAAGCTTTTTTATTAATTTCAGCCTATTGTCATCAATGATCATAATTATCAAGTATATCAATATTAAAATTTGATTGCTGTCAGTGAACAAGTGCATTTGTTTTCTTTTTGCAGACTGTTTATTTTTTAAATAAATATCATTTGTATTTTGATGCATTCTATTTTAACAACTAATTTCAGGTGTTATGGCGTGGGAAATGGCAGGAGGGTGCCGCTGCCACCACAGGAGAAGAAACGGAGCAATGCTTTTCCTATATGTCGCGCTTACGGAGAAACTCGCCGACAGAAACTCGGTTGGGACGATTCCGTTCCGAAGAAAATACTGGAACGTTGGAACAAATGGCTGAACGACCTGGACAGAATAATCAACTTCAAAATGGACAGCCGCCGAGTTTTGGGCACATCAAACAAGCACAGCTACACCACTTCAGTGATGCGTCTGAAATGGGTTATGGTACAGCATCTTACCTCCGCCTTACCAACGAAAGGGACCAACAACACTGTGCCTTCCTGCTAGGAAAATCACGAGTCTCCCCACTCAAAAGGCAGACGATTCCTCGTCTAGAGTTGACAGCAGCAACGGTCACAGTTAAGATAAACAGGATCATCGTTAGAGAGTTGGAAATCCCAATCGATAGCACAATCTTTTGGACAGATAGCACGACTGTTTTGGGGTACATAGCAAATCAGACCAGCAAATTCTGCACCTTTGTAGCGAATAGAGTCGCCATCATACACGATGGATCAGACGTAGCACAATGGAGATACGTCAACACAGAGTCAAACCCTGCAGACGATGCATCCAAGGGTCTTGGTGTGAGAGCGTTCACTGTAGGAAACAGATGCAGTGCGGGACCAGACTTCCTATAGAAGAAGGAAGACAGTTGGCCGATACAACTTAAGCTGGCTCCAACGTCGTTAGTTAATGACCCAGAAGTAAAAGCGGCCAAAGCAAAGGTGGTCAGTGCTACCATAGGAAGCACACAGCCGTCTTTCCTTGACTCAATCATTGAAAACTACTCAGATCTGCATAAGATCACATCAGTCTCTGCCAGAGTCGTGAACTGGGGGTGCAGCAGCGTACCAAAAGGAACTCATTGGGCAGGATCAACTAGACGTTGACAAGGAAATGAAGAGATGGCGAGAGAAAAACTTCTGCAGAGACACTGGGTGCATTCCTCTGACAACAGAACAACGCCGTAAGGGCGAGGAAGCCTTAATCCGGCATGAACAAAGGAAGCACTATCCCATAGAGCTAAACGGTCCGGACGGCAAGGGAGGCCATAAAAAGAAGAATACTATCCGACAACTGGACCCGTTCGTAGAAGATGGTATCTTGCGTGTCGGGGGCCGTTTGAGAAGATCAAGTCTAAGCGAGGCAGCTAAGCACCAGTACATTATACCCAGAGTCTACGCTTGCAGCTCGCTTGCTGGAGAATGCGCACACGCCGGTAGGTCACTTGGAGAGAAATAGTGTCCTGGCGAGCCTACGTCAGAGATACTGGATACCTGGGGCCCCAAGCGCCGTCAGAAAATTGGCCAAGAGATGTGTCATCTGCCGTTCATACTCAGCGAAGGTATGTCAACAAAAAATGGCAGACCTGCCGAAGGACCGTCTTAGAGCCAACGAGCCGCTCTTCTCCAGAACCGGAATAGACTATTTCGGTCCCTTCGAAATTAAGCGTGGACGTAGCATGGTCAAGCGCTGGGAAGTGATCTTCACTTGTCTAGCCATTCGTGTCATCCACCTCGAGATCGCCCACAGCCTAGACACGGACTCTTGTATTAACGAAATACGAAGGTTCTTTGACCAACTTTGCCAGAGCCAAGAGGGAGCTGCGGAAAGCATAGGAGGAACTCGACCAGGAGAAGATTTCGGCTTTCCTCGCTCATAGACAGATAAATCTGCAGTGGAAATTCAATCTGCCTGTATGTATATAGCCTCGTTGCGCCATCTATCGCACGCCATATGTACTACACTAATGTACACTGATGTACAGTGATGTCAACAAAAAAGTGAAACCGTTTTTTTACAGAAAACAAAGCACGACGAGTAGCCAAATATTTTGTACGAGCCCTTCGAGGAAATGTCTAGCTACCTGGGTAGTGTAACCCGCCGTGCAATGGGCAGAATTGCTCAATGGACCGATTGCAGCGTTTCTGCGTATAAAGTGGACCTATTCAATTGCGTAGAATCGGTGCAGCGTAGTTGTGTTAGTGTGACGCTACGCGGCGTTTTTCGCGCTTTGCACGGATATCCGGGCTGCCAATTGTCCAGATGAGACGGGATACCAGAGAAGTGTTGCCGAAAGGTGTTGATCCTAACTGCTGAGCGCAGATCTTGCGCGCAGTTCTGCGGCGAGGCGCACGCGACCGCGGGAACGTCCTACGACAGTTTGCAGCACTGGCAGCTATGGATTCGTGCGCCGAATGCATAGGCCGGCGCACGGATCTATAGCTGCAAGCGAACAGTCCGGAATTTTAGGGGGGACACCGAGGGCAGACATTTGGGACATGGGAGGAAGTTGCAACTTAGATAGGAGGTCGTACAGATGGTCCTTGGGGGGCATTTACCGAGGGATGGATTTGGGGGCACCCACTTTGGGGGGGGGGGAATTGCAATTGGGAATTTAATTCTTTAACTGTAAACTAGTAGTAGTACTACTACTACTAGCAGTAGTAGTAGTACTCTACTGTAGCACTACTACTAGTAGTAGGGCTCAAGGATGGAGAGCATGTCCAGTAATAAACACTACTAGTAGTAGTACTAGTACTACTACTGTACTGTAGTAGTAGTCACAGGCACTTCAAGCGTTTCAATATATATATATATATATATATATATATTTATTTATTTATGTGTGTGTAAGCGTGCAACAGTCGCGCCGCGAAGGCCGGCCGCAATGGCGCCGGCAGCGTATGGTTGGACGTAGGATTTGGATGGAATTTACAGGAAACTGTCGGCAATAATAGGAGAAAGAGAATATAGAAACATTAAGAATTTGGTATTTAGTTAGCATTATATTTTATTGAAACGCTTCAAGTTCCTGTGGTAGTACTAGTAGTAGTACTAGTGGTAGTACTAGTAGTGGTAGTAGTAGTACTGGGGGGAGGGGAGGGGTAGTAGCTAAGTATAGGTACTAGTAGTAGGTACTACTACTAGGTATAGTAGACTATTTCAATGAATATGAAGGAATGCAATAAAAAATGCATATGCCTCTAAAGGACAAACGGCAACTGAATTAGGTTATTTACGGCTAAAACTCACAAGGTGATGGTGGTGATGGTGTGTATATAGCGTAGTGGCGCGATCTATCGAACAGCATATGTTCTAGACTGACGTTGGTAAGGGCTAGTACGGGCCGTATACCTGTCATGTATAATCACGGGAAATTTGCCCAGCAACAGAGCTCGGCTCGCTGGTAGGCGCGCGTGACGAGACACGTGTCGGTGATTGGCAGTCGCAGTGGGCGTGTCTCGACGGAAAACGTTTAAACTCGGTTGTTGACAGCAAACCATGCGCGCCAAGTAGCGAAAAATTTTGTAGGAGCATTTCTAGCAAATGTCTAGGTACGTGACCGGTGACCGGTGGACTTCACCGTAAATATCCAGGTGAAGTGACCGGTGGCGCGACTGCGGCTGACGCGGCAGGTTTATGAACTACAGTCGTAATGGCAGCATCTAGCATATATATCGGATGTCTCAAAAGTAAACATTTGTTAAATATCACAAGACAGAAATAATAATATCAATTATCTGTGATATATAATTAATTGTATTCCGCATGACATTGCTTGTTTTATATTAGTTCCTGACATAGATATTATATCTATGTCTAAACAAAGTTAGTCATGCTTAGCAGCCTAATACACCGATTAACAGTTCTGCGCCAGTTGTTTCGCATCTCCGCGAGAGCCCGGATGTGCGAGTAAACTCCTCCATGTTGTTTATCTCGATGCATTGTCTGCGTTGCATACACAGGTCGCTCACGTTTGTGTCGAAGAACAGTGCTCCAACTATAATCCAAACTATTTAGACAAGAGAAGGGTCGACCACCCCATATTTTAATTATTTTACATGTACCGTTACTGGTTACTTATTACGTATTTGGATCATGTCACATGTGTTACCGGGTACCTTTCATTTATCCTTTTTTATGTGTTCTCATTTTTCACACTATGTGTGTGTGTGTGTGTGTGCGTGCGTACGTGCGTGCGTGCGTGTGTACAAACAGTGACTGAGTGAGTGTATGAAATTAATTTTATTAATTTTATTTATAGTTTTTACCGTTAAGTTTCTTAATAAACTTTACACGTATGGTAATCATTTTTTTTAATCCACAGAGCCTTTTGTGTCTAGGAAGAAAATATACCTGTAGACGAGAAAGCAGAGCAGGTCGAGCTACGGCTGCTAAATGAGTACAAGGGCAAGTTGCGGGTGGATGGCGAGATTCTCCCACATCTCTTTTCCTTATCGACCAGCTGGAAATTAAGGAGGGAATGCCCGCATGACACTGTGGCCATCAGTCTACATAACAGATATTACGACGTATCTGGGTTGTGCAACACCAAAGCATGTAATGCATCGACTCTTAAATGAGTACAAAAAAGGGAAGGCATATAGGTATTTTGACAGCGAGTGGGTTAAGGAAGTTTTTGTCCATGACATCAGACCAAACAGCGACAAGTGTTTTCTGAAAGCCAATGTGACTCCGTCGCAATCTCTCAATCAGAGTTGTTACAATGTCTGGATTGCAATACGTCAGGACAGTCAAAAAGGTCCCGGAGGGGAGATTCTGTCGGCATACTGTTTATGCACTGCTGGCATGCTTGGGACGTGGAACCATATAGCTGGTGTATTATTTCGCGTGGAACATGCAGTTAAGACGGGTGAGAGCAAGAGGGCATGCACAGGCAAATTGACCAAGTGGAATGTGCCAAAGGGAAAAGTGAACCTTAAACCAACAAAGGCCTGTGATTGCCTTTGGAAGAAAGGACATTATGGTAAAAAACCATGTGACGTAGAGAAAGAAAAGAAGAAAAAGAGGATGAAAAAAGCCTTCACCCCACTGACCAAGAAACAAGAAGAAGAGGTGAAAAATGGAGTCGAGATGCGGGAAAAACTGTACAACTTTCTTAAAGATGACATCAAAAATTCCTGTTTTTCACTACTACAGGAAAAGAGACGAATCATACCACCAAAGAAAGTCGTCCCAGAGTCAATGGTGGGGCTTGCCGACAGTGTGAGAAATATAACAGACAGGGAAGAAGCAGCAAAAAGGTTCTTGGAAAAAATTTCATAGTCAGCGGACCAATGTGAAATTTTAAGACAAGAGACAGTTGAACAGTCCAACTCGCTATCTTGGAGGAGTCAGAGACACGGTCGGGTGACTGCCTCTATGTTTAAAAGTGTTAGTTCCAGAGTAGACACCATGAGGAAAAAGGATGATGTGGACCCCTCTGCACTTGTCAGCGCCTTAATGGGAAAAAAGCCGGACATTAAAACAATAGCCATGAAACATGGAATTTCATTGGAACCGCATGCCAAGAAAGAGTACACTATTCTAATGAAAAATGACCATAATAAGTTCAAAGCCAGTGACTCGGGACTGTCAGTGTTTCATGAAAAGCCTTGGCTTGCTGCAAGTGCTGACCTCGAAGTAGTGTGTCTGTTGTGGGAAAGGACTGTGTGAAATAAAGTGTCCAAAAAGTGTCAAGGATACTGTGCCATCAGAGGAGAATGTAAAATATCTGAAACTTGACAAGCACGGGAAATTTACACTAGATAACAATCAACCGCATTATTTTCAAATCCAGGGGCAATTGCACATGCTAAACAGATCAGATTGTGATCTTTTCGTTTATACATACCATGGCCACCAGCGTGTGAGAATTTTTGATGACAACCAATTTTGGTGTAGTTTGGAAGAGAAGCTGACCTGGCTCTGGCGGAATCATGTGTTGCCGGAGCTACTGACTGTGGAAAAGGAAGATTCTGGCAACCAGGAGAACCCATGTGACACAAGCAGAGCTGTTACAGAGCCTACACAAGAGAAGACAAATACCAGCACACGCGCACGTGTACATGTACGTTCTGCTCTAGAACAACTTCCCTGCAGTCCGAATGCAGCAAAGTCTGACAAGCAGCCAAAGAAACGCCGTAGAATCACAGCGAGAGTGCCCGTTTACCTCTGTGGTACATGCTAATAATTAATTGTTGTTATTAAAATGTTGTAAATAAATCATGTAAATATTTGCGTTAATTGGAAAAAAACGTTAAACGAATAAAGATGGGAAAATACAGAAAACAGAAAAATAATTAGAAAACGAATGGGATTCGATCAACCGACCTTTCATACTTGACGCTCGCGCTGTACTCGCTACCCTATTGAGTCATATCTGAACTAAGAATTTTGAATGTGCTATGTATATGACAAGACTGTGACGTCATTGAGCGACGAAACAAGCCCAACCAATAGCAGCGCTCACTACAGCCCTATGTTCTTGATTGACCTAGGAAAAAAAATCACGCGGACGGCAACTCCTTCCGACCTTTGACCTTAGCGCATGTGCAGTGTTAAACTGTCCACCAGTGTATATAGTAATAATAATATTCTCTTTGCAGGAGCTTGACAACATTAGCATCGGAGCAGAACCTTTGGATAGTTTGCGACCATGTATACTAGTAACTTCAGAGGTAAAGTGATAGATTCAGCTGATTTGCGTGACCTACGTGCATTTCTTCGTGGTGCTGGCCATTGTATTACTATTAGAATTCAGCAGTAATGTGACGAAATGAAATATATTGAGTACACATGGTACATGTGCAATTCCATTGCTGATTAACCAATAATTCATAACTATACCATGGTAATTTAGAAATTGTGTGTCTAAGAGGTTGTGTGTCATATTTAGTTTAGAATGTGCCATAATATTCTGTGCATGATTTGCATAATTTTATAGTAATTCCATTGTGACTAAATTGTTTTTATGAGAGACCAGTTACCTTACTTTTTGCTGGTGATAATT
Source organism: Priapulus caudatus (assembly GCF_000485595.1). Taxonomy (NCBI): domain Eukaryota; kingdom Metazoa; phylum Priapulida; class Priapulimorpha; order Priapulimorphida; family Priapulidae; genus Priapulus; species Priapulus caudatus. The sequence continues at coordinate 33,703 of NW_014578284.1, forward strand.
GTTTGGCTCTGTTTTGTCTGTGAATTAAAATTCATTAATAAATAATAAAACATTCAAATCAATGTATATATAATAAATCATTTTTGTTGCGTTCATTCTTCTAACTATTTCAACTATATATTATAAATAATACAGCCTTACACAATCGAATAATTTTACCAATAAGCCGAAATTACCTATGTTCGAAAATAAGCCGAAAATGTATAAGCCGAAATTACTAAGCCGAAAATGTATGGATAAAAATTACCTATATGTTCTTTCCAGCCAATCACTGTAACTGTTGAGCTTGTCAAGAGTGTCTTGCACAAAATGACACTCGATGATAATTACGATGAAGCATTTACCAAGCAAGTTCAGCAGTGTAATAGTAAGTGATTTTAGCTCACCTTGACATCGTCAAGATGAGCTATTGCCATGGGCCGTCGTCCGTCGTACGTCCGTCTGTCCGTCCGTCTGTCCGTCCGTCCGTCAGCATTTGGCTACGATGACGCAGGAACCGTTTGACCCACATGTTTGAAATTGGGTATAGTTGTTACTTGTGGAGACGAGAATTGTTACTGCGGCATAGCGGAGAGGATGCAACGCAGTACAGGGGTGGCAACAGCTGCTGATGACTCATAGTCACCTGTCCGAACATGTTTTACCCGGCCAGCGGAATTATAGGGAATCAATACGGCAGGCGAGCTGCTCATTGGGTATAACGAGCAGTGCCGTATGGCATAAGGGGATAGATATATAAGGAAGAGGAAAGAAGGTTCGAGGGGAGTCGGGTGAGGCACTGGCTACCCGACCCACGCATGTAAGCTGCAGCACATATGTATTCCAATAAAGACGTCTAAATCTTATATAACATACACAACCTCTTCGACCATCATTGTCTACGATCACCGACCGACGAGTTAGAGTAACATACAGAATACCAGGGCTACATACTGCTATGCTCCCATATTGAGTCAGTTCAGGTTCAACGGATTTTGCTCATTTTTGGTATGTGAATGAATAAGGGCCAGGGGTTTTGATATTTAAAAAATCAAAAAAATGCAAATTAGGTAGGTTTTGGCAATTATATAGCATATTATGTTATAGACACGCAGATAACAGTCAGTGGTGTCACACTCACATTTCATTGACAATATCTTTAATGCAAAATTGGTGTTTCCACTCCACCCTGCCGATAAAACGTCTACATTAGAGTAAAGTTTTACAAAACATGTCGGAATGCAGCATAACCTAGTTAGTTCGAACGCCATCGCTAAGAAACATCAAAACGGGTATAGCGTCACAAATTGTGATTCATTTTGGTTTAAAAAGTATTATTGCGATATACAGATGTCAACCGTGTGCTACCGCCTAGAAAAACTCATACAAAGTAAACACTTCCATGCAACCAATTAACCTTTGACAAAAGTTGTGTTATGGGCAGGGAAACACCATTATCACGTGGTATATAGCAGCTACGTGGAATAAGCGTATCCTCTCAATCTTACACATTACACATCGGGAGCTCCGCTTTTAGGCAGTGCCTAAATCTGAATATTATAAAAAACGTTAAATGGTGATCATTTAGGTGTAACGCTATCACTCGCCCACATCTCAGACTTTCACATCTCAAACATTTATTTTCACATAAAAAATTACACATATAATTATCAAGAGTATATAATGGGAGTTCTCCCATATATACTCTTCAGTTCTATAATGTACGTCGACGGTTGCTCAATTAAAACTGACTTCTTCTCACTCACTCATTTGTGTCCTTTTTTGTGGTGAGCTACACTTTCATTAACAATTCATTTTATCCATGCAGCAGCGCTGATAATTAGCAATATGATCTCAAATTAAAAATTAAGCCGGGCTCAGGTCGCCCTACGACCTGACTAATTTATTGCCGATTGGCGTCATAAACAACACTCATGACGATTTGAAGTGATTTTGGGCTGCACATCGCAGAACAATCATCACATGATCACATTGTCATTAAAAATGAACGGTTGCGGGTGCTGGCGCGGTTATGATAATCACGTGACTCGACGGGCAGGCTCACAGATTGCAAAGACATTCAACTTTCTGAGTGGCTGTCTCGTGAACACAAGGCTTCACCTGCAAAGTTTAAGGAGACATGTTTGGACAGCATTTCACGCAGCACTTAGTAAGAACGTTGGAATCATCACTAAATGCACCGGTGAGTTGTGCAGATAAAATGATTAAATCTTTCCTATTTATTTCAAGTATTAGAAAAGTCCAAATGCTGCAATAAATATTTTCAGCTTCGTTGCTACTAATGTTTCATAGATACATTCTACAACTAATTAGATATGTCAGATTCAGAGTGACCAAGTGTTTTAATCCTAGACAATTGAGAATATAAGGCAAGCAAATGTTTCTAATTTTTAAGGATCTAAAGCTATTGCAACATCAGTTGCTTTGGAGCTCATGGAAGAGCTGGTTCGTGTGAACTACAGCCCGAAGACGATTTGTCAATTGACACAATGTCACATAACAACAGTAGAAGATGACATCATTGACTATATTGCTGGGTATTTGTTGCCTCGCCTGAAGGCACATCACCTGAATGTTGTGTCACAGCTTGAGGACATTGAGGGTAGCAAACTAATCGCAACGTTAGACAGGGGTGGTTTGACAAAGCCAAAAGTAGAGATTGTGTTCATAATACGATAGCTTGAGATCGCATTCCGCAGCATTCCACCAGTAAACATTAAACACGAAACATTTCATGAACACTTGTCGGTTTTTGAACCATTATCGTCATTAATTTTGGATATGGAGGCTGCAGCGGTAGAACATTTCTATGCTGATCTGGTGAATCTCTTTTACCGCATTCGGGTGCATCACGCCAATTTTAAGCCTGGTTACAATGTTAACTTACTGTCATAAAATAAGTGATATTTCAGTATTTGGAAAACAAACAAATGCACACTGTCACCACCACAGGGACCTGAGGCGAAATAAAAAATTAAAATGTGTTATATAAAAAGAGAAGAAGGGATCTAACTTCTGCACGCTGGCGATCACAGTAACCTTTCATTTGAGCTCCAACCACAGACAGAAATTCACACTTATTCTATCAACTTTTGCACCAAGCTGTATCCACTTCGACCATGCACAACAATTAATCCACCCCTGTACCTCGATTCCACATTAGAGCCGTTAAACTTGATGGCAAACCACTGTTTTTGGCCAATGAGAAAAATTACTTGTAGACCGATGATAACCGAGTCGCGAACAAAAATGGCTAGATCTCAGCAATCAGACAACCGAACACAAAGACCTTGATACCATTTTAACCGTCCGAGATCAGGAAATATGAAAACCCACACGCGGTTCCTTCTCTTCTGGAATAGTCACAACTATTGTCCAATTTACCAGACTTTCGTAACTTCCAACGTAAACACAAACGCCATGATTAGTGAATTCAGAACTACCCCGCACTCAACACCGGCTCATCGCTGATTAGTCGCAGTAACTCTGCTGTAACTAAAAAATCAACGAAAAATCAAGGTAAATATCTTCAAGAAGTGGAAAATACAGGTGAGTTAAAAACTTTTTAGTAAGAAAAAATCAACACATTTAATAAGAACTTGTTTAAAACTATCTAATTATATTATAATGTACATGGCTTATAATTTATATTACCATACCATGCCCCCAGCAATGCAGCTTTTCATATGTCAATGACGTAAACAAACTGTCACGCGGGAAGTTCAAATAAATTTTTTTACCTGTGCAACGCTTGATAACCTCACAACCTCTTTCACGTTGATAATATGCATTTGATCAATTGGTAAGACTTAACGTAAAACCTATTTAGCTGTTGATTAAATAATTTCATCGGATCTCTATAATTAATTATAATCATAATTAATACTTGCTTTTCAGCTGTGTTATCGAAAATTCACTCGCAAACACCACTATCTGTATCACGTTATTCACTGTAGTCTGTATCACTGTATCCACTGTATCACCAAAATCGTATTTATATTCAGAGATGGAACATGAATATAATAATATAAAAACCTCGTACAATAGACCGATAAGTAATAATTTTGAAATATTATTCACAATTCTATACAGTACACAAGCATTCAAAATGACCATTATTTATTTTTGGCCACACAATGTCCAAGTTATGTTATACTTATTTAAAGTAAAGAAGGGATGTAAATATACAATTTTATATATCAAACTGTAAAAAATGAAACGTATATTTTTTGCTATTAACTAGTGCTGTACTTGCCATGTGCTTTCCTTGCTGAAAAATATCACCAACCCTACTACAATATAAACTAGGAAAAATATATAGATAGATAACATGTACATATGCAAATATACAGTACTCTTTCACAATGGCAGTTGACATTACAATTTCAAATATGGCCGAGTCATTGCCTGGATTTGGAGTGGCAGGTACCCCCTCCCAAAGTCCGGAAGCTGCCCAAACTATACATCGGGTTTTACTTTTCAGGTTAGAGAAGAATATGGAGGTGTATCCCAACAGTAAAGTTGGCACAGATGAGGTCCTGATGGCAGTTAATAAGGAACGCCTTGCTCATAACCTTGATAGCGTATCGAAGAACCTTCTTGGGAGAATCCTAAATAACTTGTTCCATGTGAACTCAACAACACTTATGGCAGATGGAGTACGTGTATCATATCACATAAACCTTAAATTCAGGCAGGATAGTAGTGATGAGTCACATTGTAATTTTTCAGATATCTCACTCATCGTGACAGGGTATGGATGGATAACTGGAAAAAATGACGCACAAGTGAGTTTTAATTCAGAGTGGATTAGTGGTTAATCATCACCAAGTAATGCTCAACATTTCTTTCTTAAATAAAAATTCATGGACATTACATGTAGGAGATGTAGAGATTGACCTTGAGAGTATTCTGATGTCTGCTAGATACGAATCAAGACGAGATGTCATGGGCATTGTAAATATGGTAAAGAAACTTAGACTGTGCAAGGGAAAGAAGAAAACAGATCGGGTTGTTGTTCGGACAAATATTGTAGAACACTGCTCAGAGGACAGCGTCACTTATCAATGTGTCCGTACAGAAGCATGGACAAGAGTTCTGCCATTTACTGTTGACTTGGATACATTCACCTGCTGCTCATGTCAAAGATTAAGGTAACGAAGCCATTAGTAGAAACATACTTTATCCAATTGGATGACCAAGACTCAAAGGACATGGCCTCCATTCTAGATGCTGTACTGCCAGATACCAGTGGTAAAGAGTTGAAGGCCTTAATCTTGGAGCAGCAGAGGATTTTGAAAGCCAAAGGACCAACGGGATACAGGTAAGACGGTTGTCAACAGGGCTCGAATTAACCGACGGCACCGACGGCAATTGCCGGCGGTGCCCCTATCAATCGCCGTACTGCCCCTGAAAATCCAACCCGACCGACGGCAGTCACCTGCCTTGCCCTTTTCTGTAATTGCCGTCGGTGCCTCTGGCTAGACTGGTTCGCGGTCACACTGTTTGTCGCAGAGCGTGTACATTGTCTAGCGGAGTGTGAGTCCGGATTCCAGGCTTCCCTTCGGCAAAGACAATAAC
>NW_014578284.1:39606-67257 GCF_000485595.1 Priapulus caudatus
GTACAGAAGCATGTACAAGAGTCCTGCCATTTACTGTTGACTTGGATACATTCACCTGCTGCTCATGTCAAAAGGTTAAGGTGACGAAGCCATTAGTAGAAACATACTTTATCCAATTGGATGACCAAGACGCAAAGGACATGGCCACCATTCTGGATGCTGTACTGCCAGATGCCAGTGAGGAGTTGAAGGCTTTAATCTTGGAGCAGCAGAGGATTTTGAAAGCCAAAGGACCAACGGGAAACAGGTAAGACGGTTGTCAACCAACTAGCACAAGAGTTGAATGTCGTGGGTTAGCCATTCAGTTCCTTCGTAAAGAGGTATGTTGACTCATGAAATAGAGCATTCAGATTAAAGCCCTGACTGTACACATCGTGGGTATTTATATCATCCATTCCCAACGTATTATATAGGTATTTTTTACAAGTTCAGTTCTAAGTGGTATCTAGGTGAGTAACATGATAAATATGTACGTCTGATGGCATTTACTATGTTCACCTAGATCATGTTATGATGAAAATGATTAGTTCATAGGTGGTTCTATCAAAATGGTAATATATGGATATCTCCTAGTGTTGGAATAGGCTTATGGTACAGAGAAACGATTCAGCTCGCACAGACAATCTGGACCAGGAATTCAGCTGCATATAAAGACCTCAATAATTCAGGCTTCATTCTTCTTCCATCCAAGCAGCTTCTGAGACTGTGTACGAATGCAGTACCCCAGGAATCTTTCCTGGATCCAAGTGCTGGATTGGATGCGGAGGGAGGCCGAACGACAGAACATTCCACAGCATGGGATAAAAGGTGGTGTTCTCTTTGATGAAATGTCAATAGAAGAAGACATTCAAACAGTGCGACAAGAACAGTGTTTGAAACTTGTTGGCTTTGTAGACTGTGCTCCTAAATCAGAAACCCTACAGGTGATCAAGCATGAGAGCACTGGCAAACAATTGGCAAATCACGTCCTGCAATTCCAGTTCCTAGGATACAGTGGTTTTAGGTTTCCATTTGCCCACAACCCAACACGAGGAGCAACAGCAACGTTAGTGAAACGCAGGCCTGGTCAGTACCAGCACATACTGAATCTTATGGATTTAGTCCTATCCCTGCCAGGTGCAAGTGCAGAGTGTGAGTGTGACTTCCGTACACTAAAGGCTATAATAAAGGCTATAAAGGGTGAAAGATCAGGTGGCGGCGGAGGAAAGTATGATGGAACCCTCGATGGTTGAGCGGTTCGCCAAGTCGCAGGATTGGGAGGAGTGTACTTGGGCGGTCAACTTGAGTGCACTACTTACAGGAAGGGCGTTAGAGGTATACTCAAGGCTGCCAACGGAGGAGGCCAACCGGTTCGCAAGCTTGAAGGGGGCCTTATTACGGAGATACCAGCTGACTGCAGAAGGCTTCTGGAATAAACTCAGTGATAGTAGGGCGGAGGCAGGAGAAAGTCCGGGACAGTTTGTGACAAGACTGGAAGGGTATCTATTACGGTGGGTGGATCTCTCTAACACTCAGCGTACCTTCGACGGGCTCAAGGAGTTGATATTAAAAGAGAAGTTTATTGGATCATGCGACAAGGGTTTGTCACTGTTTTTAAACGAGAGGACACCACTGCGGATGGAAGAACTCACTACGTTAGCTGAGAAGTATTTGCAGGCACATGGCCGAAGCCTAGATGAGAGTAAAAATGATGGTCGGAGAGTAAGTAGAGACGGGATGAGTAAAGGGCCAGGTAACCAGCGACAGGGTACTAAGACAGAGGCAGAGAGACGATGCTTCAGATGTAATAGACTGGGACACATAGCGAGAGACTGTGCAGGCGACAGTAGGAGAACCCCTACGAGCACAGTACAGCGGAGGCAAGGATATAGCGAAGCCGGGTATGGCTCACATGGCCCCACGCACAGTGTGAGGAATACCGGATACCATGCTCGACCTAATGGACGAAACCTAGCAGCGGGGTGCTACTTAAATCAGTGTAGTGGTGTCGGCGAGGGTAACGGGAATACCATGATTCATGTGAAAGGAAGGCGGGTACAAGGGGAGGTAGAGCATTGCGAGGATCAAGTAGCCAATGGAGGCTCCCACCGCATTGAGGCCATTAAGGGAGCCGACAATGTGAGGGCCGATTACCTCAGTCGACTCTCTGCGGGTAATTAAGTTATGCGGGAAAGTCACGCAGAAGGACGGGGAGAAGGGGATTCTTGACTATATGTAAGAACATAGTTGTAATTGGGGCGTATGTCACAAGTGACAGAGTTTAGACACGCGGCGTGACCTAGATTAAGCCATAGGTGATTCATACGCGCGATAGCTGGCGAGTGTCAGACGTGCGGGAGAGGTCAGATTGCCTGGAGTTTTTGTCTGGAATAGACGTGTGGAAGTTGGGTCTGTTATAGACGGGTACAGTTTGTGTCTGATATAGACGTGTGAAGTATTGGTCTGATATAGACGTGTAGAGATTGTGTCTAAGGTAGACGTGTAAGGATTGTGTCTGATGTAGACGAGTGAAATGACAATTTGAGACGGTCCGGTTGAGTGGAGTCCGAGAGAGGCACGTGCGGCCGGAGAAGGGGCCGAAGTTTGTGTTTGAGACACGTGTGGCGGGAGAATAGGAGGAAGAAGAAGCCGACGACGAGGAGAAGTACCCAGCAGGAGAAGAAGCCGACGACGAGGAGAGGTGCCCAGCAGGAGAAGAAGCAGAGGAAGGAGAAGAAGAAGAGGAAGGGAAAAGAAGAAGCCGAAGAGGAAGCGGGAGAAGAAGAAGTCGAGGAACTAAGGAGGACCACAGCGGCTGTTGTGCTGTAACAGTTCCTAAACATTTCTGTGTAACGTGTTATAATTATATTATGTGTATCATTTAATGTGTATATAGTTTTCCGTAATATCGCGTGTGAGGGTTGTGCGGGTGCCAACGTTGAACTGTTATATTGTTTATTAAACTTTTCATTATCTGACGTTTCCGTCTACTGCGTATGCGTGCGTGCCCTCACTAGCGCTATAGCTTCAACTCGTGACAAATTCCTATCCTCCAGAAAATTATCAATATACTGAATACCGTGTCGGAGATGTTTCTGATATTCGGCAACAGACTTTTGATTAACGAAGGAGGCCGTAAAGGTCTCGATGGCGACAAAGCTCGGCGTCACCGGTAATTGACCGGGGGAAATTGGTAAACAATACACGCGTACTGTAGGCCTAAATTAAGCACTAGTACAAAAATACAAGACGCTTTGCTACAAGTCGTAACGATCCCGTTTTATTTGTACACAAATTGCCTAATTTTGTAAGTCGTGTAAACGCTTCCGTACATATAATATATACGTGGTCATAATTCCTTATTTTAATATATAGTCGCAGGCCCTGTTCTAAATATTCTGCAATGCATTAAACAAATATTCCTGCGCGAATAGAGTGTACAGAGTTCGCTCAGCTACTATACTATGGTCGCCATGGCAACGATTCCCATAACACATAGATAGACACACTGTCACACAGAGCATATATGCAGAATTCTTGGCTCAAATTTAGGCCTTGTTTCTCAAATTGTTAATTCCAAATCTGACCATCCAGGCAACATTGTAGTTGTTATGTTCCTGTACATAACTTCTACAGGACACATTTATTTTCTCCTTAGTAGATAGCAGTCCAGTCAGGTCTAGAAATAAATTAATTCTAACTTCTAATTTAGAATTTCAGACTTAAAAGTTCATTTTTGACCCGGCAAGAAAAAATCAAAACTATTTTTTTGTCTATTCTACTGTCATTGGGCAGTACATGTGTTAACATTCAATTATATGGACACTGGGGTATAAAAATAAAAGGAATCCATAAGACTATTCTGCTGACATTGGAATTTTAATTGAATAAATAGAATAAAAAGGACTAGGAAATCTTTTTATGTTCATAATTATTATCCTATATTTTTCTTATATTTCTAGCAGTACAAACTTCCTCTTAAACACATTACGATTTCATGTTTTTACATTTTCATGTTTTATGGTAAAAGAATTAGAAAAAAAGAATGCGTAGTCTGCGCACAATGTTTTCCAGACTGCACAATCAAAAACAACCAAGTAGAAGTGCAAGAAAACCATTTACCCCCAAGGAACAGTGGATCAAGGATCATTTGCAGTTCCTCAAGCCACACTTGACGACAGGTTTACAGAAAGCATCTTCGTCATTTGAGATACAGGTAAGCTATGCTAGTTATTAAAGGCAACGTAAACGGCAAATAATAAAGTTAAAGGCATAGTCACAGATAGAAAGCCAATTTTTTGAAAAATTAATAATTTTCCTTAAACTTAGGATTTTAAATATTCTACGTGAGAAATTCTCATTCCCCAAAAAAATTTAAATATTGACAGCCATTGTTTATTTATATTTCTACGTTTTCAGGTTCGAATCCCAGAATTTACTTTTTTTCTTAGAATATTTTTTTCTTTTGAAGGAGAATTAGTCAGCCATAATATATAATAAATATATTAAATATTTGCCATTTTTTAAACATAATACAGTGTACATGTATTAAATTATGTACATGTACATATTATCTGACACATGTATATCGTACTCACTCTGAAGCTGCAGCAATTTTATTATCAACTGTAGTAGTGTAAAAGCGTTATCTATGTATATCTATAACTATAGCCTATATCTGTGTCCACAGGGGTGTATAAAGGAAGCCCACTGGCGCTATGCCGTGGGAGTAAGCCAATTACGAGCACGCGGGCTGGTACGCGGGCATTACTGGGTCGATGCTATGTGTATAGCATCGACGTCCTAACAGTAATCGATTTGCAGTCACCGGCTCTACTAGGTCAGCACGTGCCGCGACTCCATAAGGAAGTCGTGCAAACAGTGCCCGTGTTTATGTACTTGAGTTAGTTAAGGTCCGCGTTTCTCCCTAGAAGTCAACGAGGCACGAGTGGCTGTAATCAGTTGGTCTTGTCCGTGTCGACATAGTGGGACCGGCTGGTTTGTGATCCTCGTGCAAGAGCGCACGAGTGGATGTAATCAGCTGGTCTTGTTCGTGTCGACATGGTAGAACCAGCTGGTACGTGATCCTCGTGCGGGAGTGCGCGAGTCGAGGTAATTGAGCTGGCTAGTTCGCGATGCCCTAACGAGGGCCTGTGTATATGTAATCGGTCGAGCTGGGAAGGCCGCGCTTCTCGCTCGGTACTTCAATAGAGCCCTAACGAGGGCCTGTGTATATGTAATCGGTCGAGCTGGGAAGGCCGCGCTTCTCGCTCGGTACTTCAATAGAGCCCTAACGAGGGTCTGTGTATATGTAATCGGTTGAGCTGGGAAGGCCGCGCTTCTCGCTCGGTACTTCAATAGAGCCCTAACGAGGGCATGAGTATATGTAATCGGTTGAGCTGGGAAGGCCGCGCATCTAGCTCTGTAATTGGATAGATGTCGCGGTAGTATAGACGACGCATGCGCGACGCATGCGAGTTTCGCGGTCGTGGCTGGCTATATAAGACGAGAGCCGGGAAGAATCGGGGAATTCGGCTTCACACCCAGGCACTCACAGTCACGACCGCGACCACGGCTGTAATCGTACTCAAATCAATAGTAAACGTCAAAACATGGTAACAACTGGCTTTCTCTTCGTTATGGCTCTGACTTAACATTGAAGCATATTCATACTATTTGTGAGCTGTCAAAGACGGCGCTACACAATAACTTTTTCTGCCTTCAGCAGATACAGAATATTTCCGTAAACTTTCCCTCTGACTTTTCGCATTAAGTTGGGAATTCCTGCTCTTCGTTGTATTCATACCCGTTAGTATAGGTGTGCCAGCTTCACGGTTACCATCAGAGTCCACCAGATTGGAGATATACTGGGGGGCATGTTTCTCTACCAGGAAGTTATGCACACAGCATGAAGCCATCACCAACCTGGTTACTTTTTTGAGTTCAAGCTCAATTTGTGTTTGAAAAATGCGAGATCTTGAAGCTAAACCTTTTAAGGAGGACTACATCCCAATCCAGGTTTTTGTGGGGGTAGGGCTTCATCATGTTTGGGCCAAGGGGAAAAGCATCATCAGCAACTATGTGGTAATTGCATTATCAGTTGATCATCTTAATGTTCCTGATGGAGGTAAATTCAGAAGATTATTGGTCAGGCCGGTTTTCAGTGTAGAGTCCCCATAGACACCAGCATCACCATTGCGACCAGGGGCACCAGCGCATGCATATATAAACTTATAATTTGCATCTACCATCGCCAACAAAATAACACTGTAATAGTTCTTGTAGTTATAATACTGTGAGCCAGCATTGGTGGGATTCTTGATTCTTATGTGTTTGCCATCCAGCGCTCCTATACAGAATGGATAATTCCATTTTGATTCAAACTCGGTTGCTATTTCCTTCCAGTTTTCTTCTGTATCTGGCATCTGAAAGAAAAGGAATGCACATAAAATCATAACATTCGATTTAATTATTTCAGAATACCAGTATTTCTCAAGAGGTATTTCACACCCACGCCAGCCTCGACACCAGTCAGGTCACCTACACCAGGCCCAACAACAGCGACGCCTATCTCGAAGCCTCAAGTTAAAGACACAAAAAACCCTCGCCATAAACAGAAACGGGAAGAGGCTGAAATTGAGGTCCTTAAAAGTGTGTCCAAGTATCTAAAGTCAGACAATGATAGTGATGAGGAAGGAGAGGTTGAGGCTTTTTGCAACTGCTTGTCAAAAACCTTAAATAAATTTGACCCCAAGACCTTTGTAATGATAAAGCATAAAATTAACTGCATAGTAAATGACGCAGAAATGGAAAATTTCTTTCCGCCATCACAATACAACCAACCACAATACCAACAACAATTCCAGCAACATCAACCACAGTCCCAGCAGCAGCATTTTCAGACTCAACCAAACAACAGAGAAAGGCCTCCGATATTCAGTGTTATAGCTCATTCAATGGATTTATATAATAATTAAAAGTGAACAAATATTCGCAGTGTTTAAAATTGACTTGATTGCCACTGGTTTACAGTACTTTTCACAATGCGTATGAATGTATGAACTGCATGAATGTATTAATGTAAGTACTTTTTTTACCAGATAGTCTAACACTTTAGGATAGTTTTTTTATTCATATTATGACATGCAATGACATACCTTCAGGAAGACATCTTTCATGGAGTCAAATAGGGTTAGGCATGTTTTATTGACTTGTGTAACATGAACGTTGACCACGTACATGTGGGGCTTATTATGCGAAAAGCCCAGCACGGCATCCGTCTTTTCTATACGGAATTGTGAAGACGGAGAATCGCGCACCACCGCAGCAGTACAAGGGGTGGCGCATTTGCGATTCGACAACCGTTTAGGTATGCAAGAGAAATTGAGTAACCTGATTGGCTAGAAATGTGTAGGAGACGCGCAGTATCACGCGGAGACCATCGCGCTAACTGGAACACTAGGTTATTGAATGTACTATAGCGGCCGTCAGCGTGGTGTGCATCTACTATCGCGGCCGTGAGCATCGTATAAATACATTTTGAGTTGCTTAGGTCGTTGGCATTATTAGCGTCAAAGCGGTTGCTGTAACTATAGTAGAATAGGAATGGAAGTGTTGTAATTGAGACACTGTTTACGTGATTTGACTCATAACGGTTTGTGCGTGCAAACTAAACCCATACGGAGAAAGGTTCAGTTGCGAGTTCTGAGAAACATGCTAGTGTGTTACATTATCCATACAAAGAAGGAGATCAAAATGTTCTTATGATGATTGGCGGAGAGAGGGAGGGGGGAGAAAAGTTCACATAAACTAACTGCAAGAAGACAGGGAGTAGGCTTATGGGTTTGGCCAGTTGTTTTCATAATATTAGTGCTTCTGCAAAAGCATTTTCTTTCCCAAATAATTATACCCCCACCAATTATAGTTTGGAGAAATAACAACAAATTAAGCAAAAGGAAAAAGAATGGGTTTCATTTGGTCTTATTTGCAACAATTTTACTAGAAAAGCTACATACAAGTTCACAACTCAAACACATATTTAATCGATTATACTCGATTATTAGACAAAACGATGATGGATCATGGATCTGACAACTGATTCCTTACTGTTATTTACATGTATGATTAAATCTAGGTTACCAGTGTGTTCTGGCACCATGGGGACATGACAGATTTGTAAAACTGCACCAATTTTTGTAAAAGTAAAGATGCACAAGTCATTAAAACTGATTTACCTTTTGTTAAAATTGAAAAAAAGAAGCATATAGTATAATATATTTCATTATTACCACAGGCACTCTCTACTGGACTGTTGATATATTTACTGTAAAACACTAGTCTTACCGCTATAACAGTAGCACAAGGTGAGACAGTTGTTAGATTGGGGCAACAGCCTTAGGCTATTATACGATATTTATGTACATGAAATATTGATGAATTATGTCTTCCCCTATGAGAAGGGAATCGGAGACATACTGTTTTACTACTAACTGTCTGTCCGTCTGTCCGTCTGTCTGTCACAAACTTGTCTGAGCAACTCCTCCAAAACTACTGATCTGATTTAGCTGAGAGTTTGTGGACAGGTTCCATATGAAGTGAAGTTACACACATCATTGTCGCATTCCAGTCCGACTCATTTTGCCCGAGTTATGGCCCTTTTTTGATTTTTAGCCAATTTTGCTTGTCTGCACAACTCCTCCAAAACTACTCATTCGATTTAGCTGAAAGTCGGTGGACCGGTGCAGTATGAAGTGAAGTTGCGCATATTGTTGTCGTGTTTCAGTTTGATGTATTTCCCCAGGGTTATTCCCATTTGCTGAAGGGGGAGACATCTGTTTTTGGTTCGCAACAACAAAATTCTAGTATTGCTTGTTTTATTTTAGTGACACATACAAACGGTATCCAGAACAGAGGCGTCTTGAAGATGATTCCAGGGAAGCTGCAAAGACCATCTTGGGTCTAGGTGTGAAAGTGAAATACTTACAGGAGCACCTGCAGAGAGATGGGCGCTCACATATTCCGGCCAAGGACCTTCACAATTTAAGACAAAAGATGAGAAAGGAGCAGTATGGAGACAAGACACAGAAAGAGATCCTTGTAGATACGCTTTCAAAACTAGGTGAGTTTCATACATTTTTTAAATTTCAAAATAGTAAGTTGAAGAGGCAAATGTGGGAATGAAACATTTTACTATTGTATTTTAGTTTATTTCATAAATGCTGAGATTATATGTCCATTAGCTGAAATCCCGGTCAAAACCCATCCACAATCGCCATTTTTATAATGTACATATATGCACTAAAAATTTAGCGAGAGGGCCCCGTTTATTGACTGGTGCCCGTTTTCCTCACAAGCTCTTTCACACGTTTGTGAGGGGGGCAGGTACCAGTCAGTAACCAGGAGTCGGCGCTAACCCTTTTTTCGATTACTTCAAGAATTTGCTTACCTAGTCCCTCAAAACTAGAGATATAGTGTTATGACTTCACAGGGGGGTGTCTAGGCCAGACTTAATACATTCTGTGTTTCCTATCTTCCAACCCTGATTGCTGGAGCTGGGTAGGTAGGTAGGATGCCACTAAAATAGTTCATTTTGTTACTAAAAATGATTTTTTAATTGTCATGATTTAGTCAATTAGTATTCAGAATCTCTGCAAATCCTTTATTGATTTTTGTCACTTTGTTACAGGGGAAGATGATCCGGGAGCTACAATATCTATTCAGACAAGCCAGGACGGCAACTTGGACTTCCTTATTGTTATGACGTCATCCATGAAAAAAAACTTCACCCTTTTTCCGGAAGTCCTCATGATGGATGGCACGTATTGTACAAACAAGCTGCGCATGCCGCTATACACGCTGCTTGTGTAGGATTGGCAGAGTGGCCGGCTACTGCTTTGCCATCAATGAAAAACGGGCCACACTCCAAGCCATCCTCACTAAATTTGGAAAGGTGAATAACCTTTCCAAGGTTGCCTGCGTCATAGTAGACAAGGACCTGAATGAAATAAATGCTATTAGGGCTGTTATACCAGATGCTCCAGTGCAGCTATGTAAATTCCATGTGCTGCAGGCTGTTAAGCGAGAGCTAGGAATCAAAGTTGAAAGGGAAAAAGTAATGCCTCTTGTCAGAAATATGGTTTTTGCCAAAAAGGAATCTCATTTCATTGAGGCAGAGAAGTATCTGAGGAAAGCTGCCTCACACCAATTTCTCCTATATTTTGACAAGAACTGGGCGCCCATTAAAGAGCTGTGGGCCATGTACTTGACCAACAAAGTGATCAATCTGGGAAACACCACCAACAATCGACTAGAGTCCCACCATCAGAAGATCAAATACATTTTGAGCAGGGAGTGTACTTTAGCCGATGCCTTGCAAGGACTTCTCCTGATTCATACGAGCAAGGAGAAAAGTGCTGTTCACGAGGACTTTAATCAGCGAATGAAAGTGCCATATTGGGTAGGAACAATCGATGTAACAAAAAATGCCATTTTAAAGTTGCTGACCCCTTGTGCTGCAAGGCTAGTGATAAAAGAACTAGAGTCTGCACACTGTGACAAAAGCCAGAAGTTGGTGCAACCGAGCTGCCAATGTACCTTGAAACAGTCCATGAAGTTGCCATATAGGCACATGTTTGCAGCAAGATTAGCTGATGAGTTCAGGCAGTGTTTGATGATTGTGATGTTGGTGATTGCTGGAAGTTGAAATACACTCACGAGAGCAAAAGAAAACCGATGGCTGAAACTCAACATGACAGCTTACAGCCAACTAAGCGAGTTAAACACAAGCCACAGTCAAAACCTAAAAAGTACAATGAGATGTTGTTGTTGTGCAAAACGATAGCTGACTTTGCTTCACATTTGGGTTCTGCCGAGTTCAATGTAAAGTTTGACACACTTCGTACCTTGTACAACATGTGGCTTAAAGGTGAAGAGGTGCTTCTTAGCTCTGCTGAAAATCCTCCACAGTCAACATCAGAGTGTCCTGCCATACCCACTCTCAGTACTCCAGTAATGTCAATGTTGCCAACACCCACTGAACCAGAACTTGAACAAAACTTGGATAGTAGCTTCAGCAGTAAACCCTCAAGAGTTCCAGCTCAAACAGACCGACTACAAACTCCAACAACCAGTGTTTCTTATCCAAACCTAGATGACACCTCGGGCATTCGACCATCCTTGCTGGATAACCTAACAGAAAACATTGAGTGTCCTGCCATACCCACTCTCAGTAATCCAGTAATGTCAATGTTGCCAACCTGTACAGTCGGTTTGAATGAGACAGCACACACTGAACCAAACTTGAAGAAGACCGACTACAAACTCCAACAACCAGTGTTTCTTATCCAAACCTGGATGAAACTTCGGGCATTAGACCATCCTTGCTGGATGACCAAACAGAAGATCTAGAGTCGACAGTCCAGTGCATCAATCAAAGTGCTGACTACACAGGCCCTAAATTCAACCGCACCGACCGAACAATGACTACAGTGGCCCAAGAATCCAATTCATCGAGTGTATCAACTATGGTGATCCCAGAGTCAACTGAAGTGCCTCAAGAGTCCACTGTATCAAGAAGAGAGACAACTACATTGATGCAAGAGTCCACTGCACCAGCCAAGGTTGTAACGGGCCAAAGTCAAACTCCAACATCTCCAACTTCAACTCAGTCTGCTACAGATGTTGCCAATCACTCATCACCAACCTTCCACAGGAGAAAAGTTTGAAGAAACCAAACCCGATGAAGCAAATTGTGCCACAGGTTCAGCAAATCATCAAAATATGCAATTACCAAGAACACCGCCAATCAGAGGAAAGTCGAGAATAAAGCAGAAGGGCAGTGGTCAAAATGAAAACATTTTCCAGGCAGCAAAGCGTGCAAGAGAGAGGAGAAATAGGATGAAAACAGGTACACATGCAAAAGTCCATGGCAGCCACAGGGGAGGCGATCATTATCCAACAAGTTACAGATGGGACAATGCTGACAGATGAATCTATATATGCAGCATCGATACTATTAAAAGAACAGTTTCCAGAAATGACGGGACACAAGATCCAATACTTGGTCAGAAGATGTTCTTTGCAGTTGCTGCTGGAGACTTCCTTCAGATCTTGCATGATGGAAATCTACATTGGATAACTGTTTCAAATATTCATTGCGAAAGCAACAGAGACACAGTGAATGTGTATGATTCACTGTACTCTACTATCCCAATGAATATCAAAATGCAGATTGCATCTTTGATGTCCAAATCTGGCAACATAGTGATAAGGAAAAGGCCATTCCAGCACAAAACTGGTGGCGTTGATTGTGGCTTTTTTGCAATTGCCTCAGCTACAACATTATGCAATGGGGAGGATCCATCACGCCATAGATATGATCAGTCAAAAATGCGTCATCACTTGATTTCTTGTCTGCAGTCCAAAAAAATGTTACCCTTTCCTTCTACTCCCATAAGACTGCAAAACCTGAAAGTACGACAGATTGCAGCACTGCCCGTGTATTGCGAGTGCCGGCTTCCGGACAATGGTTCTGAAAGAATGATTGAGTGTAAAGACTGCAGAGAATGGTTCCATCAATCATGCCTAAAGATTGAGACCTCCATTTTCACTAATCAGATGGATTGGTTATGTCCAAAATGCAAGGCAGACAGAGAATTTGGTGGCTAGTTATACCCCCGACAGTTACCTCGAGATACATCTTCTAGTCCTACGTCTACTTTGTGCTACGTCTACCAATCACACGTCTACCAGTTACTCGTCTACCCGTTATACGTCTACCAGTTATATGCCTACCGGTTGTACATCTACCAGTCGCACGTCTACCGGTTACACGTCTACCAGTTGTACGTCTACCACTTCTAGTTCCCTGTCTACCAGTGCTATGCCAACTTCGTGATAAGTCTACCAGCGCTTCGTCTACTTTGTGATACGTCTACCACTTCTACGGCTACCTCGAGATACGTCTAACAGCCCTAATAGCATTTATTTCCAGCCCTACGTCTACTTTGTGCTACGTCTACCAGATATACGTCTACCTGTCACACGTCTACCAAGTATACGTCTACCAGTGGTAAATCTGCCTGTTACACGGCTACCAGTCACACGTCTACCAGTTATACATCTACCCGCTGTACATCTACCAGTTGTACGTCTACCAGTTGTTCTTGCATAATAGCTTACAGTTGCGTTTTCATATAGAGCCGTACTGGTCTTATGACAACCATCTGTGATTACCCTTTTTAAATCTCTTAAACTGTTTGTTTGATTGGGATGCGTGGTGCACTTTTTAAGTCCTCTGGGAGGGGGGGTATACAGACAAGTTTATTCAATTTTGATCAGCTCAAACCAAGATGGTCACCATGTTGTCATCTTTGATTCTCATTGCAGGATGCTTTTTAATTTATAATATGGTTTTACTGGCCGCTGGTATCGACTCCCTCGTCTAGTTATTGTATATATTAATCATTTGCTCTTTCCCTTCTGGCTGACAAATCAGAACATGACAAGGTGCTGTGTTCAAATTTCCAGCAAACTCTCTATTTACTTTCATATACACTACCAACCATTAATAAGTAGATATATGCAAAGCATACAAATTTTGACAATTTCTTAGCATCTATTGCAATAAGCATAGCAATAGCAATTTCATTGAAAATTTTGGGCTAAATTTGAAACTTTTGACACAACATTTTAAATTCGAAAATTCACCCAAAATAACAAACCCGAATGAAATTGAAATACATGTACATATTATAACTGGTAACTGGATTAACTATGCGATGCTAGTATCTGATTTCATAAGTATTTTCTGTGTTCATTGTACTAATTATCGTAGGCAAACATATATTCTCTAATTTCAACTATGTTTTGCTACTAAATAAGTGAGTCCTAATGAGGGTGCTCCTTTTACATTATAATGCAAATTTTGCTTCCATTAACACTACTCAGTTACCGTTTGCCATTTGCAGTTAAATTGGTGTGAGATCAGATTCACGTCGTACTATTAATTCACAAAAATTAAGTCTTATTAGTTGCGGACCATGAGCGGATCTATGCGAGGAACAGCAGCTCGAATAAAATCGCACAACGACAAAGCAATATACACACACTGTTCCTCCCATAAACTTAACTTGGCTGTTGTCAAAGCTCTGTCATTGCCAGCGGTGCGAAACATGTCTACTACAGACAAAATTGTGAGCTTTTACAATTTGCCTCCAAAGCGACAGCACAACTTGGAAACTTGGATTGATGAAGTTTCTGGAGATAATAAGTCCCGCATCAAATAATTGAAATCTTTGTGTAAAACACGATGGGTGCAGCGGCATGATGCTCTGAATGTCTGTGTAGATCTATTTGAAGCTATAGCCAATTCACTGGAAAACATCTCAACACATCCGGCAGACTGGGTTGGAAATTCAGTCACTGAAGCCAAATGCCTTCTCTCTGCAATCACCAAGTTTGAATTTGTTGGAGCACTTGTTGCTACACGAGATGTACTGTCTTACCTTCACCCAATCAGCATAAGTCTACAGTCAAACACATTAGAAATTGTGAATGCCATGCGTGAAGTTCAAGAAGTAATCAAAGCACTTGAAGAGTCACGCGCCAAAGTGGATGATTTTCACAAAGATCTGTTCATCAAAATAATCGACCTGGCCAAGTCCGTCAACGTTGATCCATGTGTACCACGTGTTGTGAATCGCCAAAATTACAGACCAAACATTCCTGCAGAAAGTCCACAAGAACATTACAAACGAAACTTGACAATACCGATACTGGATGAGATCATTGCAGCTCTACACGACAGGTTTGGCGAGGAACAGATCGCATGTATTGAAGGAATATCCATCGTACCGAGTATGATGGATATCATCTGCAGCCACAATGAAGGTCATCGACAAGGCTTTCTTTCCAAATCTGTATGTGCTGGTGAAATTGGTGTGCACATTTGCTGTCACCAGCTGCGAATGCGAGCGCAGTTTCAGTTCTCTTCGCAGACTCGAAACCTACTTACAAACAAACATCGGACAAGAACGGTTAAGTGGCTTGGCACTAATGACGATTCACTACGAAACGCAGATAGACTTGAAATGGGTTACGGATAAGTTCGCCACAAAACACCCACGCCGTATGCAACGAACAAATCTTCTTGAATGACTTTTTACATACACCTTGTGTGTTTTGTGTTACTGAATTAAGCCTTGCCCGGCTTCCCCCGTCAGTTATAAACCTGTAAACGTGATGTATGTAATAAAACACCATTCATAACAATTTGAATATCTTTTGTTTTGGAGTGAAAGTGTGAATGATGTGCACATATAATGTTTAATGGTATTATTTTTTCTGGCACAGTCCTGGTTTGCTTGGGCACCAGCTAGTTCTACAAATATGGTCTACTTTCACATTTAAAGCATAAGTTTTTCTTGGTTTCAGTAAAACTTCCAACTTGCTTACAATATATTCAAAAGATGTATAGGCCTAGTGTCCATACAGAGTATCTATTTTGAAAACGTCTTAATATAAAGTGATTAAATCCTGCAAAAATAATCCTTATGTATGCACTAGAATTATCCTCAGGAGCCTTCTATTTACAAAATTTTCTCGGGAAAATTTAAACCCGAACCCCCAGCCGGTTTGGCTGCGCTCGCTTGCCGAACCACTACAACAGAAATATCATGACTTGTGACCCCCCTTCAGACATTCCTGGATCCGCCCCTGGTTGCAGTGGTGACAATTGTTGGTTATTTTACACGATCTTATAGTTTATTAGGCCTACTGCCCCCTCCCCTGTTTTATATGATATTCAGTAATTGTTTCACTCTTACGTTATTCAGTATTCAAATGTATTTTAAATTTACAATAAAATTGATTGATTTTACGTTTACAATAGTGTGTTTAAACTTGTATTACGTTATTCAGTAACGCCATAAGGACCCACAAAAAGGCATCAATCTCACAAAACAGTGAATTTGCAGAGATCACAAAAGTTGCAGTGTAGATTGTATGGCTTTCTGGTTTCCAGTTAAAGGAATAACAGTAGTGACCGGGGGCTCCGCTCTCCCATGCTAATGTTACACTCATGACAAGAGAAGTTTACTATGAAAAATTATGTGACAGTGTTACGAACAAATACTACTGTTACAGTAGTTTTAGGCTGGACAAAATCTCAGTTTATGAAAGCAAACTATATTATTCATTTTTTTATCAAATTATCGAAATAAAAAATTAAAAGCAAAATATCGAATTTAATCCTGGATAATCACGAGTCCCACATCTCATTGGAGGTCATTGATATTTGCAGAGAACAGGGAATTCATCTGCTTACCCTTCCACCGCACACCTCTCATCGGTTGCAACCATTAGACAAAACGGTATATGGCCGTTTAAGCGACAATTCAATCGCACGTTGGATGGATGGATGCGTAGCAATGTTGGGAAAACATTCACCATCTACAACATACCAGAGATCGTAACTACAGCATTCTCTGCTGCCATGTCACATGACAACATTGTGTCCGGTTTTCGCTCAACCGGGATATTTCCGTTCAACAGAGACATATTTCCAGAATGCGACTTTGCGCCATCAGCAGTAACAGATCGACCAATGCAACAAGAAGCGGTGGAGGTTTCAAATTAACAAACTGCACAACAGAACGCACCACTAGCATCCACCAGCACTACGAGTAGGCATAGCCCTGTACCGGCAGATATGGCCCAAGCACGAACAGCTATTTCTCAGACTGAACCACAAGCATCTACCAGCGATGAAGTTGGCTACATATCACCATCAGATATACTCCGATTCCCTAAAGCACAAGCTCGCAAAACATCCAATCGAGGGCGAAAAAAAGGTAGTACAAGAATCCTGACAGATACACCAGAAAGGGCTCGTGTAATAGCAGAGTTAAGAGAAAAAGAAGACAAGCAACGCATTGCTAATGAGAAAAAGCAGCGCACTAAGGATAGAAAGCAAGCAGAGATGGCGGGAAAACCGAAGCCTAAGTCTAAGAGAAGACTAGTGGTGTCAAGTAGTAGTTCAGAGTCAAGTAGTAGTTCAGTCGGCTGAGGAGATAGATGAACGGAGTGATGAGCACCTTAATGTTGGAACAGAGATATTAATTGATGATTTTGTCTTGGTTCGATTTGTTGGGAAGAATAAGGAGCACTACTACATTGGTTGTGTGGACGAAACTGATGAAGCTGTTGGTGAGTTTGCAGGCCAATTCATGCGACGAGGGCCAGTTGTCGAAAAACTCAAAACAAAGCCGACATTTATCTTCAAAGATAATGACGAAAGTACCTCTAAGAGAAAAAATGTAACAATGAAACTGCCTGTTCCCATCAAACTTGGGGGGACCGCAAGACGAAATGAAGTTTTCGTATACCCTTGCAACCTCGATGCTTGGAACGTGGAATAAAACCAGATCTTATTATTAATCTTTATGATTTGTCCAGGACGAGGTGCCAGTGCCCCGTTGACAATAATTAAATGTCTGCCTAAAATAGGAAGATTTGTTATTGTTAAAAAATTGTTCATTTAAATTGTTCATTTATGAAACATGGTGAATATATCATTGGTAATTCTTCATGACTTTTTGGTGTTGTAAATTCAAGTTGATGTCTAAGGGTGTATTTAAACAAATTTGGGGTATACATTTCACACCTGTCATGCTCTAGTCATTACAGGAAAGCCTAAATTCCAGTGTGAATACTTCGTCACAACTTACCCCCGTATGGCCAACTTACCCCGTGACCTGGCTCAACTTACCACATGGCGCAGGTAAGTTGAGCCGATTTGCCTTTATTTAGGCCTAGTATTTCGAAAGTGTTAGTAATAATTATACCAGAAACCTAGCTAATATCAAGGCTACTTATAACCATAATGTATGACACAAATTATTTGTATCTACCTGGTTTGGTTAGTGAGCTATGAGCTCAGATGTAAAAAATGGCTCATCTTACCCCAGTCTCCCTTATGACTCAGTAACGGGTATGGAGGCAGCCATCTTGTAAACAAAGGCTCTCAGATATAATTACTATAAAAGTGTTAGAATAGAGTATAACTATGTATTTGTCACTATTAATACTCCTAAAATTTCAACATGTGATATGCTATATTTCTTGGTGCGATATAGATAGCTTTGATAGATTTACATAAAGAAAATAGTGCCACAAACCTAACGCGCATGTAGTCTAAGTAGTGCTGCTGTCCCGGGACACCTGAGCGTCCATCCGGGTAACCAGCTGGCAGAGTATAGAAGTCGGCAGGAAAGCGCCAGAAAGTAGTCAGTCACCGGACTGATTCACTAGGACCTCAGACTAGGACAGGAAGGAAACCAGGACTTATCCTTTCGGAGCAATTCGGAGACGGAGATTGTGCGCCGACATTCGGAGCAGCTCTTTTCCCGTAGGGTAAGTGTATTCGGAGACGGAGATTGTGCGCCGAGATTCGGAGCAGCTCTCTTCCCGTAGGTTAAGAAGATTCCGAGACGGAGATTGTGCGCCGAGATTCGCAGCAGCTCTGTTACCGTAAGTTACGTGTATTCGGAGATGGAGATTGTGCGCCAAGATTCGGAGCAGCTCTGTTCCCGTAGGTTAACTAGATTCAGAGGCTGAGACTGTGCGCCGAGATTCGGAGCAGCTCTGTTCCCGTAGGTTACGTGTATTCGGAGACGGAGATTGTGCGCCGAGATCGGAGCAGCTCTGTTCCCGTAGGTTACGTGTATTCGGAGACGGGGATAATGAGAATCGGAAACCGAAGAGGCGCAATGCTGTACGGCGGTCGGATGTAGAAAAACGTTTAAGCGTCGGAACCTAAAACGGCACTTACAGGAGCAGCATGGGCCTATTGTTCGGAGATTTGTCTGCCCTTACTGCGACCAGCTGAGGCAAGCAGGCGTGACGACATCGGGAAGCACATCCGCAAATGGCACCAAGACAGGCCACCAGTGGATCTTGCAACAATACAATATGTTGAGTCTCGCAGAGGGGAGCTGAATAGATAATCAGCTACACCAGTCGCACCTGCAACTGCCACCAGGAAAGTGGACAAGGAAGCAAGTAAGAAAGAATAAGTCAGCACAAAGAGAAGAAGGATCGACTACCCTAAGGTCAATAGAAGAAAGCCTACCAGAAAGGAGAAGGAAATGGACCCTGCATCACCACGACCCAATACACCCACATGTTAGGCCTTCCTCGGGAAGAGATGACCTCAACCCCAATAAAGTTGCCGATAATAACATCAATACCATCAGATCAGCCTGGAACCTTGCTCTCCTAGGCACGTCTCCTGGAATGGAGCTAAGACAGAAGTACGGGAGGACAAATCTACGAATGAAGCGACTGAAAGATAGGATAGGAAAATTACAGGACTTAAAGCAGGAAGAGGTACTTAGCAACCGGTTACGAGACGAAATAAGGAAGGAGGAAGAGAGCATTGTAAAGGAGGACAGAAGACGAGTGTGCGAGATGGAACAGAGATGTAGAGAGAAGAAAGGAAAATAGAGGAGGCTGGCAGCAGACGCTAGCTAGGAAGGAGGAGTTGATTAAGACCTCCAGCACCACGTGCAGGAGATGAAGGCTACGGCGGCAATACACAAACAGGACCCCATCGGTCACCTGAGCAAGGAGCAGGTGCTGGACCTCCTGCGCTCCAAGGGATGGGACCTGGCCGTGAAGAAGCCGACAGAGCAGGATAGGAATCTAATCATCTCCAGCTCCAACTCCAGCGATACCTCTAGCGACAGCGGTTCATCCAGCGAGGCAGAGTAAATATGGCGTGGATATAGTTCACTAAAATGTGATTGTATATCAGGTATTTTATAAATTTATAAGTTGTGATGTAAAATTTATATGAAGTGAAAACTAAAACGATGTGATCGTAGTGGGACGTATACACAGTAGTATTATGCTAAAGTCTTGTCTCTTATCGAGATATTACAGTATATAAAATGTTAATTGACATAACTTGTCGATATAAAAATGTGTGTATAACAAACATTTCGTTTTAAAAGTCACCCAACTCATCTGGGGACAGATGACTTTAAACAGCGTTCAAACGCGAAACACGAGTATAGACTCGTTCGAACCTGCAAAACGGCAAGCGGGCCGGAAACACGAGTATACTCGTGCAAACAAATAAAAATAATAATCTTAAGAAAAATTTGACAGCGTTTACTATGTTCTCCTATATGATGGCTAGGGGCATAATAAGCTTAGTACATTTAACAAGCGTCATTGTTAAACCCGCACGTAGTAGAGTGAGCATAATTTAAACAATACCTTTAGCTTGTTTGTTTGGAAGCTTATTGTTGGGAGTTTTTGGGACAGAGGTACTGTTTTTTACGTTCAACCTCTGCCAAAGGGCGTTTGACCGCCGATGTTTTTGTGTCGCTTGTGTGTTTTTATGTCTGTAAAGTTGTGTTTGATTTGATAGATCACTGTGATAGATTCGCCGGTATGTTTTTGATGTTTGACGGAAGTTTATATCTTATATGTGTAACTAGCTCACTTAATTATAAATCACATTTTATAGGCTAGTATAAACCCTTTGCCAAAAACATTTTGTGTAATAGGTGCCCTAACGGTAAAACGCGAAAATCTCAGCAGCAGGCGGTAGAATACATTTGTTAACCCAAGGCAGCGGTTGACGTGTTAAGGAGGGGAGAAAGTGTGATTGATTCTGCTTTATCAATCTATATTCAGCAGGTGGGCTATAGACAGATTAATGTGATGTATATTATAGTCATTTTCAGCGTACCGACCTGTATGACGCAGTAAACTGGGTATAGGCTCTCAGATATAATTACTAATAAAAGTGTAGAATAGAGTAATCGACTATGATATTATGTGACCTATTAAAAACTCCTAAAATTTCAACATGTGGATATGCTATGATTTTTCTTTGGTGGGCGGAATACTAGATTTAGACCTTGAGTGTAGATTCCTTGTAGTCATTCAGAGAAGGCAATCAGTTTGGGCCCACATGGAAGCCCCTAAATGCGCATGGTCTTATCTATAATCCTACCAGTAGTCGCTGCTGTCCGGACACCTGAGGCGCACATCTGGGCAGCTCCGGTTACGCGTCCCAGCGTGCATGAGCTATAGAAGTTCGACGAGAAAGCTGTGTCCAGAGGACAGCAGTCCAGTCACGACTTGATTCGACAACTAGCGACATTGCGCCATTAGTGCAGTTGTAACTGGGCACTCGAAATTTTCTTTGATTGTAAATTAATCAACAACAGGCGAAATGCGACATCAGGAACACAACAGAGTTAACATAATACTACATCTTCTGAAATTTTTGTTAGGCAGTGAGTTAAGCAATAGTAGTAGCGAGAGGATAGAGCCGGAGAAGTTTAGTTATCGCCGCGATCCCGAACCTTACATTTAAAGAGAAGGGACAGGCTCATTTTAACTAAATCCCTGCTTAGGGTAGAGAAAGTGGCTAATCGCGAGACGGCCGAAATTGGCGGACCTCGATGATTCGCAGCAGCTTCGTGTTTACTCCGGATAGTGGACTTAAATAAAGTTATTCTTCACGAGACCGAGCAGCTCTGATATAGCCGAGACTCTATATAGCAGCCTGGCAGTGGAAATGATTCTAGATTGAACTGAAATGATGGAGTTAACAACATTCACTAACTTCTTCCCACGGAGCCTATGAGACGAACGTTCACTTGCCTCGCCTGCTGTCAACATGTACTACGATAACTCTGGCCCGGAGCACGGTCTCGGGTGTTTGGGCCGGACGTCTCTTCGCGGTATTTTTTTCTTCACTAGAGCTTAAGTCCCTTATTACACAGCTAAAGGTCTGAGTACTAGTGCGTGCCGAGATCGTAACTAGCTGATAAAATGGATATTATAATGGAATAGAGCTCGTGGTGTCTCAGCTGTTAGGCATATATAGCATGATACATTCGAGAACTACTACTCAAAACATCGAAACAAGACGGAGATTGTGCACCAAGATTCGAGCAGCTCTGTTCCCGTAGGTTAAGTAGCACTACTGATAGGTCACAGTATAAGATTACGGGTTGAGCACCTACCTCATAAAAGTTTGTTTATACAAGTAGTAGACATGCTAAGTGTTTTTTTTACTTCAAATCATGCTACAAATGTCCCCTTTGGCATAGAAGTTTCTTAGAACCCTAGGAACAAAATTATCCAAAGACACTCGTTCTATCTCAAAATCCAAGATGGCCGCCCGTGGCCATTTTGGAAAACTTGGCCGACTCACAACTCCTGAAGCGTTTGTCATAGAAACTATTGTGACACGTTTTTTTAGCTAATTTGAGGTCACTGAATTAATTTTTGGCATTAATTTTGTATTTGGAATACATTTAGAGGTGAAATCTAGAAAATAATACACAAAATTGGCAATTCGAGAAAATTTATGACAACAAAATTTAGGGGCATTTTGATACTAGAGAAAGGAACTGAGACTTAGGCTATCCTTAAAAAATTATATTCGTACACATGCCATTGTATCAAGCAAGCTAGACAATGCGTCCTAGACAATGTATCCAGACAATGAATGTTTGATCGATCGCCATGACACGCCCTTTGAAGGTCAGACATTACATCACTACACGCAACCCAGCTACTGCAAACATTTCTAATTTCTGTTGTTGTCTTTAGGTTAGTTAATAATGAACACTAAAAGCATGATTGAAAATCGTCACTGGAGCTTATGCTTCATATGCCAATCAGGTGAAGGTCATAAGCCAACTATGAATCCTTCATCATCAGTGAAATTGTGAAATAATCCAGAAAGACTTTTAGCTTGTTACAAATAAGTTGTGGACAACATGCAGAAGCTCATAGAATTAGGTTATTTGCCTGACTTTGTAGTCGTAGATAGCACTAGTGATGGTGATGGTGATGGTGATGGTAGTGCTCAAAATCTACTGCAGCTGATGATGTGTAATCAAGTGGTGTGGCATAAAAGTTGCAGGAATGCTGTTGACATCCAAAAAGTGCAGAGAGCAAGGAAGAAACATCAAGACCAAGAGTCAGTCAGCCCTGTAAAAACTCGCCGCATGAACAGTGGTGCCATGTCCATCACACAGGCCTTCCCCTCAGCCTCTACATCTTTTAGTGAACAAGTTGACACTCCATGTCTCTTCTGTGATAAAATGGGAAACAGGAAAAATATGAGGAAGGCTGCCACTCTTGGCTTGGACAAGAGAGACAATGATTGTGCTAGACTGTTAGGTGACAAACGTCTGTTGGCAAAACTTTCCACTGGTGATATGGTTGCCATTAATGCTGTCTACCATTGTGCATGCCTGACACGGCTATACAGAAAAGTGGAGACAGTCGGTTGTGACATGACTGAGAGTAATAAAACTCAAGTGATGCGAGCACATGTTCTCAATGAGTTAGTTGACTTCATTAAAGATAATCGTAGTGCAGGCACCTCATTAGCAATGGCTGACATAACAGCCCTCTATGACAAGCGCCTTGCGATTCTCGGTTTTCCCCCATCAAATGCAACACAACACGCAAATATTGAGCGCATAATCCCAAAAATGAGCCAGTAAAAATGAATCGTGGCTGGTCTCTTGTTTTTGAAAATGATCTAAGCAAAGCTGTGGATATAAAATACAGTACATCAACTGAGGTTTCCATCCTTCTGTAATGAAGCGAAGTCATTACGATATTTGCATTACCATAGTTGTTGTAATAACGTTGTCTCTGTACGATTTATGTATTTATTACCTAGAACCATGTGTTTGTTTGTGACAACTAATTCATTACACTGATGCCGTTTCCCACGGCTTGGCAAGGTATAACACGAGTAGACAGATACAGTTTGTTAATAACATGTGTGTTTTAGATGTAAGTGTCTAGTATATTTAAGAATATTTGTTGTATTCGTGTACTAACGTACGTACAGTACATCAAATACGTTTTTCTCTAAAGGAGATTTGTTTCTAATAGTAATAGACGTCTTTTTAATTAATTGTTGTTGGTGATCTACGTTCTAATATAGTTCGTTGATATATTGTGTTGCTATTATGACTGTTGTTTTTATGTATACTCGGTATGTCGGTATACAATCCGAGATCTATGTCCGTATACATCTACATTCGTCGCGTGTATGCGCAGAGACGAAGCACGAGGCGAGAGTGTCGCTGCCATAAGAAATGAACATGAAACAGTAAGTGCAAAAACTCAAATGGTTTTAAAGTCCATGTACAGTAAACTTTGCCCAAGTCGGTTGCGATTGACTCGGTAAATCGATTATCTCGGTCAATTTTCAAAAGATGTTTTTTCTTTTCTTTATCTCAGATAATGGTCCTCTAACTCGGATTCCGTTCTACTCGGTCAAAATTCTCGGGTCCCAAATAAACCGACTTAGGCGGAGTTTACTATAACTCGGTTACCATAGGCCTATATCTTTGTATATTATAGTAAGACTGAGGCATGATCATAATGTATTATTCAATAAGAAACTATCCAGGGGAAGTATACTGGCATGAAACATTTTTACCCCAGAGCTTTCTTGTAGTGCAACCTGTAGTCACTCTATAACATGCCACCTTGTGTCCTGGTACCGATGGTCAGTATATCACACCATATTCTTCTGAAGAATTTTCAGTACATCTTGGTCGCCAGGCACACCTCGTGGAAAAACGATAACGACAACGATAACGAACACGATCCCTCAGTGAAGGTTCCTTCGAGCACTGCATGGCGGCATACAAAAAAAAGCGAGATTTTCCGAGGAAGCAGAAGAAAGCATCACTTCTTCCCAGGATTCATCTTCTGAACCGCACATTAATCTTAACAATAGTCAGAGAGAAAACGATGAGTCTCTTTTGTCTCTCACTGTTGATGGTCAAAGTAGCAATGTTGTTGACAATAATGACATGTCAGATAATACATTTATTGGTGACCACATGAGTCATCCCACTAGTAACTGTGATGCTCTAGCAGATTATGATAGCGATAGATTCTGAGAGTAACTGTAGTAATTCGCACTGACTCCGAATGTGACTCGGTTAATGACAATGACTGTGATGGATGCTCCGCTGTTCATGGAGAGCAGAGCTATACCGCCGAGAAAAATGTACCCAGCCTTGGAAAAGGTGCAGAGACTCAGTTGGCACTAATGTCGTACATATTGCGATTCAGACTTAGTTCAGCTGCTGTAGACAGTATGTTAAAGTTATTCAATGTTATTTCTGAATGTGAGAAACACAGTGCTCTAAAAACCAATGATGTGTATAAATCTGTTGGTGAGATAAAACAAATGCTTTTTGACATGTGTGAAAATTGTGGGTCAATTTATCCGGAAGACCTTAATGTTTTCTCATGTTCCACTCCTGGTTGTACTGGACTACGATTTAAGGGCAGTCGTGCACAGCAACACATGCATAAACGAAAACAATTTTTTGCAACGTTGTTTCTTGAGGAGCAGATGAATGAGCTTTTAAGCCGTCTGGGTGTTTGGAAATATGTACAGCAGTACAGAGAGCAAAGCTTCTCTGCTCTTTGCGATATTTCTTGTGGGGCAGGATACCAAAAAGCTGTTGCAGATTTAGGCCCTGTTGCCGACACTTATCTGTTTACACTCTGTTTTAACACTGATGGTGCTTTACTGTACAAGCTAGTCGACCAATGTTAATGGTTTTGGTTTTCCAGAAGGAACATGTTGGTCTGGGGACTGTGGCAGGGACGTGGGAAACAAAATTTCAGTACATATTTCACCCCGTTTATGAGAGATGTGCATAGAATACGGTCACAGAATTTTACTGTAAGCCGCCGCATCGATGGCTTGTCAAATAATTGTAGAGCTATATTATTGTTGGGCACTGCAGATCTTATGGCAACGAGCCCATTATTAGGTATGACTTATCACAACGATGAGTTTAGTTGTGTAGCATGTGAAGAGCCTGGTATTGTTGTGAAGAGTCGCAAAGGCACAGCTCGTTGCTATCCTAAGAGAAGTTCTGACCCTCCTGTAAGAACAGCGGACAATTTCCTCGCCAACGCTATTACAGCCAGCATTGCAAACAAGGTAACCAAAGGAGTAAAAACTGTCTCGCCCCTTTTAGCGTTGCCATGGTTTAATATCGCTGTGGGATCCGTGTCAGATTACATGCATGGCGTACTCTCAGATGTTGTAATCTAATCTTGTCAGTTATCTGGACTTTGGTTTTCCAAAAAACAAAAAAAAGCTGCATACTCGGTATAGTCAGACATTGCCATAATCGATGATCGGTTAGCTGCAATGAAACCACTTGACAGTATATCTCGGTTGCCACGCACAATTGGTGGCCAATTGTCTCACTGGAAAGCAACCGAATTTGAAATCTGGTTGTTATATTACGGTCTGCCCTGTCTGAACGAGATTCTACCAGAAAAGTACTACAATCACTACTCGTTGCTGGTTTCTGCAATATATATCTTATTGTCAGATTGTATAACATCTAATGACTTTCAAAAAGCGAAACAACAGCTTGATCAGTTTTACTCTGAATTTGTTCATCTGTATAGCGAAGAAAATTGTGGGCTAAATGTCAATAATGTGGGTCAACACCTGGCTTGGTATGTATCCCTTTGGGGACCAATCTGGGCCTGGTCATGCTTCGCATATGAGGATATGAATGGCAATTTGCTTGACAACGTTCATGGATCTGGAAATTTATGCCTGCAAGCTCTTAAAATGCTTCAGGCTCAGAAGGTCATTCATGTTATGAAGAATAAAATAACTCGTGAGAAATTTAGGAGCTTTGTTTTCGACATGATTGCACCAACCCATTTGCCGAAGAAACTCAGTGCAGCTAAAGATTGCTTTGTAACTGGGCGTCCAACCGAGCTTCAGTTGTTCTTTGACGAGCTGCTTCAAAAGGTCTCCTTTGTTTTCAAAGTGAATGTCACTGCTTCTGATTTGTTGAAAGTTTTACGAATTGTCATCAGAGATAAGGTATATTTCAGTGCAGAGTACAGGATGAGTAAACGTGTTGTTCATGTTATTCTAATGCAGAATCAACAGAACACCATTATCGCCAGAGTTCGCACATCAGTTTTGTATAGACAACTAAAAGGAATTAATTTCTCCGAACGTTGCTCATCTCTTCCGGTTAAAGCTGACTCCAACCAATGACTTTCTTGTACATCCTGTTAGCTGGATTAATGAGAAGCAATTTTTTTAGATGGAAATAAGTCACATGTTTGCATTGCAAGAGTTCCAATTCTTGATCATCTCACACATTGATGAAAAATTAGTACTTCCATGGCATGAATAGCGATCTCTGTAGCCCTATATATATAACAATGACATGATAAGAACAAGTGATGTAAGAAGATCATGAATAATGAGTAGATGCTCTTAATCACAGTCGAAAGAATGAAAGAAGAAGAATTTTATCAGTTCCTTGGCACATAAATATTGAGAAG
Organism: Priapulus caudatus; assembly: GCF_000485595.1. Classification (NCBI taxonomy): domain Eukaryota; kingdom Metazoa; phylum Priapulida; class Priapulimorpha; order Priapulimorphida; family Priapulidae; genus Priapulus; species Priapulus caudatus. The sequence goes on from NW_014578284.1 coordinate 66,994, forward strand.
TTGGATTGGCTATGTTCATGTATATTCAATGTGTAATTGAGTATATATAGTAGACGTACCTTGTTGCCGTCGAATATCGAATAGATCATATATATATATATATATATATATATATATATGTAAGCATGATATTGTGGATGTGTTTCAGCTGAGATATGATATTATAACAAACATACTAAACTGCTTCACCTCGTCTTCTCAACGGCACTGCAACTCATATAGCAAGTGCGCTGTCTTGACATGTCCAGAAATGCCATTTCTTCG
>NW_014578284.1:67267-69771 GCF_000485595.1 Priapulus caudatus
ACCGTTAGCACCGTACCAACCGACTACACTGCTCGAAAGATTCAAAACAGGCCAGCCTCCACCCTCTACTACTATCTGATAATAGGAGCCACCCTGAGATTACGAACCAACACGTACCTGCACAAGCCAGCCACCACTAAACACTCGTAAGATCACCGCTACTGATTGTCACTGACTATCCGGAACAATTTATATGTTTGTTAAATATATACATTATTTTATACAGCAAATTCCTGGGTTATTTGTGCATTTATACGTGTGACCGTTATCGACATTTGCATAGCACATCAAGTGAGTCATTTAGGACTCATATGCCAGAGCGAATTTATAAAATTCTTTATAGTTTTCAAGATAATATTGCTCAAGAATTTCGCAAATTGCCTAAAATTGCAAAATACTTAGCCTTTCAGTCTGATTTGATCATGCACGTCTCCGTTTTTTTCAACCGCACACCTTGACCAGATATAGCATGCTATGCTGATCACAGAGGTGCCATCTATGCACTGGTTGAAACTCAAGTGAGACATTAATCATTTCATCACATCTACGCAACACTGACGGAAGTGTGCTGTCCATCGCAGGCCCATATGGGTTTTCGCTCTGCTTCGACAATGTAAGATTTAAGAAGATGTAAGAACATGTAAGTTGTAATAGTTACTAAAGTAACGTTATTTGCTTTCCTGAACTTGCATGAATAATTTCACTAATGGTCACACATAAGTCCGCACCAACATTCCCCCCCCAAAAAAACTCTAGCATGAAACGTGGATTAATCTGTCTTCACGTAGGTACAGTCTCCTTACTTGTAGGTTTACTTCGATGTTAGCCTTAATATTTTTCACATTGTTGTGCTAACATTGCTCAAAAACTGTACTTCTCCCATTACAGCGTTTGTGTGGAATGGTGCTGGATCCTGTATATTTGGCGGCATTTGAACTGTATCGCAGCGATTTGATTTGGGGCTACAAATCTGATCCGTATGATTAATTAAAGCCAAAACGCCACGCTGCGTATCGGCTTTCCACCTTAATCCAGCATGGAGTACTTGGCCAAGCTATGCAGCGAGTGATTCCTTCATGCTGTGTATGGAAGAATAAGTTCGGATAAAGTTGGATCGATATTCAAACCCTCACGCAGTCTACACCAGCTTTAAAGCCGATTGGTTAGCTTAAGTTTAGGTGGATTTTTTGTACCTTTCATATGGTCATTGCTGTGAAGCATTTTAAAGTTTTTATTAGGAGATCTTTGCTCAGATGCGTCTGAGATTGTTCAGAAGATATGCTTCCTCTGTGGCAAATCTACAGAATGAGATGCTTTGCATAATGCATCAACATTCGAACTTGATACTCGTGTGAGGCAGTGCGACCTCAAATTACATGAACAAACCCCTTCTAGCCAAACTCAGTGCTGGAAACCTCATTGCCCAAGAGGCTCAAGTACCACGCTCAGTGTCTTGCCTCTTTGTACAATAAAGTGAGGGACATGAAAGCACAAGAACCTAGTATACGATCTTAACAATGGCATTGCATTCGCTGGAATTGTCTCCTATATTGAGGAAGTGGGCGAAAACCCACGGATTATATGTTACGGCGTTTGTTTAAATATGTTTATTCATATTTCAATTATGTTCATCTCATGTTAAAGTTACAGTTATTCTAATTAAACCATTTCACTTTCAGAAGTATGTCAAACAGTTGCTAAGGTGGCAGCTAGCGAAGTCACTTCTGGCATTGACAAATCATAACATCAGTAAAATCTAGGAAACTGCAGCAACAGCAGCAGGAGACCCTGATGCTGTTGCTGGGACGCCACAACCACCGGCTTTTTGCCAGTGGGGCAACTGTGTGGATATGCACATACAGTTACAGCAGCTATGCTGCAGAAGAACAAGTGGGCTATGTGTGACAAAGCTGGCAGAATTTGCCACCATATGCCAAAACAGAGCAGTTTTAGCTGTCGCTCTGTATTACTGAGAAAACTTGCTCTGCTTACTAGAAGCACGAGCCCACAATTCAGTGCGTCATGCAGGGTATCGTCAGTTTGTGTATTGGAGAATGCGTTCAAGTAGTAAGGGTAGGCGAGTCATGACACCGTTATGCGTTGTAAATTCCACCAGAAATTCCTATCCTCCAGAAAATTATCAATATACTGAATACCGTGTCGGAGCTATTTCTGATATTCGGCAACAGACCTTTGATTAACAATATACGTTTAACTAACATCCAAGAATCCTTTAACTAAGCGTATTATATTTAGGAACTAATTTCAACAATGCCTCTTAAGAAATGTCGGGAATACTCCAGCCAAACACCCCGAGATAATGGATGAAACGTGCAAACTCCTCCCTATAGGAATTGGTGGTGATGAAGATGGTGCATGTTATGGAGAATTACAGCAGTCACCAGATTGTGTGTCACACATCACACATCACACAGATCGCACTTATATGGTTTCTCTCCCGTGTGAGTTCTCATATGTTACTTCACGTCCCTTGACTGCAAGAA
>NW_014578284.1:69781-88971 GCF_000485595.1 Priapulus caudatus
CTGTGTGAACGCGCCTATTAGTACTTAAGTATAAGTGTCAGATTGATGAATAAAAAACACCAATAGCAGTACTAATTCAAACTATTATTTATTGTACTAAAGCACATAAAAGAAATGCCAGATATAATACAGCAATTAAGCCAGGTGTTTTATAATGTTAGTATCTTGGGCTAAATAATACAGTACTATGGTAGTTTGCACAACCGACCACTAGGGGCGTCACTGCGTAAATGATTACATAGGGAAATATACAGAGTGGCACCTCCCCCTATTATAGACTCCCTGGTAAAATCCAGGAAACTGCAGCAACAGCAGCAGGAGACCCTGATGCTGTTGCTGGGACGCCACAACCACCGGCTTTTTGCCAGTGGGGCAACTGTGTGGATATGCCCATACAGTTACAGCAGCTATGCTGCAGAAGAACACGTGGGCTATGTGTGACAAAGCTGGCAGAATTTGCCACCATATGCCAAAACAGAGCAGTTTTAGCTGTCGCTCTGTATTACTGAGAAAACTTGCTCTGCTTACTAGAAGCACGAGCCCACAATTCAGTGCGTCATGCAGGGTATCGTCAGTTTGTGTATTGGAGAATGCGTTCAAGTAGTAAGGGAAGACGAGTCATGACACCGTTATGCGTTGTAAATTCCACCAGAAATTCTTATCCTCCAGAAAATTATCAATATACTGAATACCGTGTCGGAGCTATTTCTGATATTCGGCAACAGACCTTTGATTAACAATATACGTTTAACTAACATTCAAGAATCCTTTAACTAAGCGTATTATATTTAGGAACCAATTTCAACAATGCCTCTTAAGAAATGTCGGGAATACTCCAGCCAAACACCCCGAGATAATGGATGAATCGTGCGAACTCCTCCCTATAGGAATTGGTAGTGATGAAGATGGTGCATGTTATGGAGAACCACAGCAGTCACCAGATTGTGTGTCACACATCACACATCACACAGATCCCGTGTGAGTCCACTCTCCCGTGTGAGTTCTCATATGTTACTTCACGTCACTTGACTGCAAGAAGCCAGCGTCACACAGATCGCACTTATATGGTTTCTCTCCCGTGTGAGTTCTCATATGTTACTTCACGTCCCTTGACTGCAAGAAGGCAGCGTCACACAGATCGCACTTATATGGTTTCTCTCCCGTGTGAGTTCTCATATGTTACTTGACGTCACTTGACTGCGAGAAGGCAGTGTCACACAGATCGCACTTATATGGTTTCTCTCCCGTGTGAGTTCTCATATGTTACTTCACGTCACTTGACAACGAGAAGGCAGCATCACACAGTTCACACTTATAAGGTTTCTCTCTCGTATGAGTTCTCATGTGTTTCTTCACCCTACTTAGAAATGAGAAGGCAGCATTACACTGATCACACGTATACGGTTTTTCACCAGTGTGAATTTGCATGTGCGTCTTCACATTGTTTATTATTCAAGTGTCTATCACTCATCAGGTACATCACACACAGTAAAACAGTATTATACATTATATTAGCTACATTTTTTTGCAGTTACAGTAACGTATGTTGTATACCTGTGTTACATGTAACATTATATACATAAAAATAACTGATGACAAAAATTTCTAAAGACGTTACAATTGTACAGCAAAAAATAACCCATACTAATGTGAAAACGGTCAGATGAATTGTGCCTTTTGCAGTACCTGTGGCATAGTCTTAGCATTAGCCGACCGGTTAGGCAACACCCCACGCCCTGCAGATTCCCCTCATAAGAAAATGGACGCTCAATGGAGTGATTCAAGATAGATTTCCCAAGAATTCTAGTAAACTGCTAAAAACCATGAGGCACACAAGATATGAGTGACGTGTCAAAGAAGGCCGATGTATGATTTAGAAGGAAATGTTGCATAGAGTATCATTATACAGATAGGATAGATCTATGAAACAGTCGAAGCCAAGTCTTACACTCACGGGTTCATTGATGTAAGTAGAGTAACGGATTCTCTAGGCTATTAAATATCTAGGTAACGACTCTAACAAATTTCTCCAGGGTTGTAAGCTGGTTGTGACTGGCCCTGATCCAACTCCGTTGGAGATACATCAAGGAGCTCTCCAACACAAAACAGACCTGACGACCACACATGAAGAGGCAGACATAATCATTGCCCAACAAATGACCTATTTGGGTTTAGAAGGCATCGCGACGATGCATGTCATTTCAGATGATACAGATGTTATGGTGCTTCTTCTGCATTTCTATGCACTGAAAGATCTCAGTTGTAATCTGCTGATGATTGGCACAAGTCACTCCAGGACCTCTGTGGACATCAAAGCTACAGCCAAAGAACACGCAGGTTATGTTCCTCAGCTTCTCTCAGCCCACACTTTGTCCGGCTGTGATACAGTGTCGTATCTGTGGGGGATCGGTAAAAGCACGTTCATCAAGATGTTGAAGGCGGGCAACCAGTTAAACAAACTTGGTGTCATTGATGCAGATCTTCCCGATATTGTGGAAGAAGCCACACATTTCTATGCTGCTTGTTATGAACTGAAGGATGCACATGACATGTCCACTATTAGATACAACGTATGGTCATCAAAGATGGTTAATCAAAAACTGTCTGCAGCTCCAGAGCTAAAGTCATTGCCGCCAACCACAGATGCTTTTGAGCTACATGTGTATCGAGCTGACTACCAAGCTGCAATTTGGCGTGCTTCACTTGAACCCAATCCACCCAAATTAGATCCAGTACTGTATGGATGGTCTCGAGACCAGACCTCTAACATGTTGGTTCCTGAACCACTGCCACCAGATGTATCCCCCAGCCCCACTTGATGTTCTAAAGATGATAAGATGTGGATGCTCATCAACTAGACCATGCTGAACCACGCGATGTAGTTGTTCAGCTGCCAGACTGTCCTGTTCCATGTTTTGTGGATGTCATGGGATGGAAGAATGCCAAAATGAACAAACAAAGTCAATATCTTCCCATGATGCAGATGTGTGTGAGCCAAGTGACTAAGATAACTATAATTGCTACAACCTGGACATCTTGAATTGTGTTGTATTGCTTGCCTGATGCTTTTTTAATGATGTATATTGTAAGGAGATTATTTGTGTGCGCGTGCATGTGTGTGCGTGTGCGTGTTTATGTATGCTAAAAAAATTTAAATGGCAACTGTTTTGATAGCACCTATTTGGCAGACCCATAGTGTCATCATACAAAGTTCGTCGTGTGTTTCCTGTATGCATGCATGGTAGCACATGAAAACATATATCATCTGGCCAATTTTGTCCATTTTATTTTGTCCGTTTCATCTGCTGGCCGGCAGTCATTGTGAAAAAAAATCAATTTTGCTATAAAATGTACGTAACATTCTTTCATGATGAAGAACGTGCATTTGATAAATGAAGACGCTAAGCGAATATTTTTTGGCAAAATTTGGTTTTCAGTGGAGGCCATTTTGATTTTTTCCCAGAGAAATGTATAAATGACTCTCATGATTTTATTATGTGTTTAACTCTGTTTTTTGATAATTAAAATGTAAGGTTTGCCAATCAAGTCCCTATGTGCTTTGTTGGTCGAGTTATAGTGAATATTAGATTTTGGAGTCGGCCATTTTGTTTTTTTGATTTTATGGAAAATGCTCAAGGATGCCAAGGTGGCATACGATTAATTTGTGTTCAGTAGGGTCACATCTACCAGAATCAGTAATTAAATGTTGTATGTAGGGGCCTACTCTAAATCCTGCTTTTGTTAATTGCTGCCAGACTAATTGGGAGATTGGTATGTGACATGCTTCAAAGTCAAGATGGCGGGCCCAATGTAGATGCGGCTGCAAGTTCAACGTCCGGTAAACGGTCTCGTTCCGCTCAGGCAGGTGGAGCAGTGGCTGGTGAGGCTACTACTGTGATAACCGGACTCGGTCCTCAAGGTACCATGCCGTTTCCCCAGGCAGCAGGCCTTGATACCGAGGACATAGAGAGGCAAGTTACTGCAATTCAAGACAGATATCGTCCAGTGAAATTGACAAGCTAGTCTAATTGTGCATGATAAGACATATACCGGGATCAGACGAGAAGATCAAAAAACCTCAGCGGTCATAGGAAAGTGTGCCAGAGGTTTCGAAACTATAATTACGATAATATTGACATTGCCATTGGAAAGCTGGGACCCGAATTGGACAGTAGAGTTGAAGAAATACTGCAGGTGTGCATGGCAGGTGTTAAAAACTTACAACGGGAGCATGCTGGCCTTGTCGTTGGTAGGACATTCGGTAGAACGGCCGGTCAGATTTTTCGCGCATTCCAAAATAATACAACTTTTTTGGATCATCAGGATAGAGACAACGCCATATTGGCTGCTCAGTTGGGTGCGTTAATCCTAATCCCATCAGGTCATGCAACCGGTAGAGACGATTATACTAATAGTAATTTCGCAGCAAGTCACATTCAGCGACCAGGCTTTAGAAGTCGACGTGGGATTTGACAGCGAGGTCAGCACATGAATTACCAACGGGATAATTTCCTACAGTCATCTACACGAAGGCGAGTCGACGGGCAACGCCCACAAACTTTTCTGGATAGTGATATCACCGAGAACTAATTATTAATGGTTTTGCACCCCGAAGCATGTAAGAGAATAGATGCAGCAGATTATTGATTGGATTATAAATGGCGTTCCTATTAATTTTGTGGGAGATCAGTCTGAACCCTTTCGACTTTTCAACGGGAATTTTAGTGGCTGCGAGAAAAAATATTTGAAATCTGAAATACGTAGGTTATTAGTAGAGGGGTTGAGTAACATCTCACGTACAAAACCTCGGTGTGTCTCCCGAATCGAATACAGTGCGTCCTGAATAAGAACGGTAAATTCCGTTTAGTCACAGGCTTACGTCTTTTAAATACTCGCTTTCGCACCGCGGTTCTCAAATGAACATGTCAATGTGATACCCCAGCTTATCAAACATAAAGATAATATTGTAACTGTAGATCTCAAGGACGGGTTTTTTCATGTACCCGGTATTCACCGGGTTCAAGAACTGGAAAGACGCAACAAGACGATTCAGAGCTCACCAAGATACAGTTACGCCCAAAGATGCGGTAATGATGACAGTGACACTCCCCAAAACAACAAAAGATGTAGACGAGTTTCTTTTGCGTAAAGTTGTACAAGGAAAAAAGGAGCGGCGGGAGATTTTCTTAACGATAATTTCCAACATAAGATTTCTTGCTCGGCAAGGCCTAGCTCTCAGAGGTGACGGCGACGAGTCGGACTCAAATTTTGTGAGACTTTTTAAGTTACGTGGAGAAGATCCTAGAAGCAGTAGAATGGAGAAATGGCTTAAGAAGAAAACAGACAAGTACATCTCTGCTGATATACAGAATGAAGCTTAGCAACTAATGGCACTGCGGGTAAGGTTACTTTCTTTTTGTAGGACCCTATGTAATTTGGAAAAGAGGAAAAGGACAAATTACTCTTCATTAAATAGAAATTGAGGTCAAGCTGCAGAACTCTTCATACAGTGCATCAACTGAACACACACGCACGCACACACACACACACACACACACACACGCACAGAAAGAGACCGCAGTATCGTATATCGATCTCTTTCTGTGCGTGTGTGCGTGCGCGCGCGCGCGTGTGTGTGTGTGTGTTCAGTTGATGCACTGTATGAAGAGTTCTGCAGCTTCACCTCAATTTCTATTTAATGAAGAGTAATTTGTCCTTTTCTGCAGTACAATGAAAGGATTAAAAAATCACTTTAAAGTGTGCTAAATTGCATGATTTGCACCCCCAATTCGAAAAAAGTTCTTCCCTCGCATCGTTTCCTGTCCCGTATTCAAATTTCTAAAATCTGGTCAACCTGTCTGCCCCTTCGAACCCCGCTGGGCGTTGCACCCCCAGACCCCCACTGAAACCGTCCCACTTTAAAATTCCTTCCGACGGGCCTGCTATCATCACTTGCACATATAGGACCTATAATATGTGTTCATTGTAAAATGTTTCAGGCTAATTGCTCCCACTACATCTGTAGCTCTGGAAACCCCTGCGAGAAATCCGGAGTGAGTGTTTCGCTCAACGCCGGTTTCAAAAGGTAATTGTTTAGCTGTCATGTTCATTTACACAATGTTTAATCAGTATTTACAAAATTATTTAATATTTAGATAGCTAAGTTATATCGTTAATAGATACAATAATGTAACCCAAACACAGGGTTACAAAGCAAGCCTATTCTTTTCTGTGGAGGAGCCCCTGGGTGATTCACTCAGGGCAGTTTTATGGTGCGTTTTTCGGGACTACAACTTCCAAACTGGGTTTATTCTAAACACAAACCTTTCTCTGCGGATTATTGCAATACTATATTAAAACTAATTTAACATGTTACAAACATACGGTTATGGCATTGAGGTGATAGGACGCGTGTCACATCGGCTCTCCTAAAATTTGAGAAAGTGCGGAAATATAAGTGTAACCAAGGGTTATAATATGCCGAAGAAGGGAGGAGAAACAGACACTACAATTAGAAAATACTTTGGAACACGTGCAGGCACACAGGCTGGTAAAGAAAGAGCTATTTCGACGCAAGGCCAACCCGAAAATTCCGTGTCAGACATGACGGACAATGGAGACGAGGCGTGCACAAATGCAGATATCGTGAAGCTGCTCAGAAGCTTAAAAAACAAAGTACAGACTGGTTTCTCCACTCTAAACGACAAAGTGAGCAAATTAACAGACAAACCCAAGAATTGTAACACGAAGTAGAGAAAGTAAAGGAAACACAGAAAGCAGACGAACTGGTCGTAGGATTATTGAGGAAAGAAATCCGCGACCTAAAACAATCCCTCCTACTCACGCAGGTTCATAGCCGCAAATACCATCTGCTGCTGTACGGCGTGGACGGGCATGAAACGTTACCAAAAGAAACAATCAGCAGAGTGCGCAGATTTGCCAAAGACTCTTTAAAATTGGATGACAAATTTACGAATAATATGGCAATCCGCACGGCACACCGCCTCCAACGGCGCACTACCGACAATCCGGCAACTATAATAGTTGTATTCCTTTACTGGAGTGACCGCGAAGCTTTCCTGAAGGCGGGCCAAAATCTTCGTGGCTCCAAGATGAGCTTCAGAACGGATCTACCACCAGAGCTAAAGATGAAGAGAGGGGCATTAGCACACACAGCGTACGAGATCCGCCGTGATGAAAAGATACAAACAAGATTGCGAGAAAAGGGCGTCGACATCTGGGTTGAGACAAAGAGAGACGGCGGCGACATATGGCGAAGACTATATATATGACTCGATCCCAAGGTAAAAACTACAACCTGGTATAAATGTGCGATATTGCCCAAGATATACCAAGATTACCCAAGATATCATACGTTTAATTGAGATAAAATAAGAAATTTGTCAAATAGCACTTATTTAATTTTTTAAGCAGCCTGGTTTATTTTGCCTTTCTTTGTATCACATCTACATAGGGTGGCGAACTTATATAAGGACCCACGCCTGCACATTCTTTGCTTCCCTCTTAGGCCGCCAGTAATAACAATCCTCAGCAATAATTAGCGGGCGATTAAAGTTGTCGCTAGATGGCGCGTATCGTTGTTGGAGATCGGTTGCTTAGCAGCACCAGGCACCAAGCACCTTGAGCAGCACGAGTTCGCTCTCTTCTACGCGTGCACCCCTGACGAAGGGAACAGGCTTCCATACTTTTGGCCGTCGGTGAACGCTTTTCGTGGTTTCCGCGTTCCGTCTTTGGCGCGAATGCGCCATTTTTGCATATAGTTGTGCAATAGTCGTTCCTTGTTGATGACCTGAATCATTTTTCATCAATTTTAACCTACTATTAATAACGAACAGCAGCCACAAAATGCGGGTTAACATCCGACCGAATGGTGAAAGTCATGGAAAGGCATTTATTTATTAATATCAGTACATTTACTATGATTTTTAGGAACGAATTCACTTAGACACTCACTCGTACGATATTACTATTATATAAGGAAGTCTATTTCTACCCATGATCGTAATAGTGGTTACGCGTGAGTGTGTGTATTACACCCATGCTAGCATCTATTTAAAGGCAGGTAATAAAGAACATGACGAACTATGATGTACGTATCCAGTTATCTCTTTAATAATACAGTTTTAACTATGCATCCTCCCCTAACAGGGCGAATGCGTACAGTCGAGGTGCGCGAGTAACATCACCTAACTTACGAGGTTATAGCTGAATGTAGACGGCTCTGACCAAACTCGTATATAGTGCAATATCTATCTCTGACTCTCTCAACCCCTCTCTCTAGCCGAACACGCGGTTATATACTCCCATGGGTAGACACGCCTACCTATTGTTTATGGTCAGTCCGCACTACGTTACTGTCTATAATTGGCTATTTCTACCACGGTCTAGTTCAGCGTTATATTTACACAGCTGGCCTGTATGCCAACCTGTAACAATAGCTTATCCCTGTATATTTGATTATGTTTTTCGACGGTATTACAATTACTATTAGTATTACTATTAGATTAAATGTAGTGTGTTGGCCGCGTGCAGTATACTATAGCCCTAGCATAGCTATGCATACATGTCAACCCTTCGGATGCCCACATGTACTGTATAGGCCTATAACCTTCTGGAAAAATCCATAAAATCCATAAGAAATCCTTAGGATCTACAAATCACAACAAAATGAGTTTATATATTAACAGTAACACTTTATTAACCGAGAGTCATCTCTGCAGTCTGTAGTCTGCATTCTAAACAAAACAGCACGCAATAAATTTGGAGCCAAGTTTGTTTATAATCCGTATGATTTTACAGGCCTGTAGCCAGCTTTATATTTGGGGGGATTCGTTTTTAAATGTTGGAAATTTGTGAGGGTGCGAAGCGACCGAGCGAGGGAGCATATAGCGACCGAGCAGGGGGAGGGTGTGTTAAAAATCCACACGATAGAGATTTTGCAATTATTACATTAAAATGGAGCGATCTGGTGCATACCAGAGGTGAAATTCTTGCAAATTATTATTTTTTTGCTCGGGGGAGGGGTTTGGGGAAGGGGGTCGTGCGAAACCTCCGAACCCCCCCTGGCTACGGGCCTATGCCCGTAAGCAATTTAAATGGGTGAAAATCCGTAAAACTTACGTACATTCCTTATAGGTTGACATGTATGGCTATGTATGAATTATATTGTTGTATACTATACTAAAGTAAAGGGGAGGGGGATATGCTGCTATGGCTATGCATATTGCAGTATAAATCATGTTACTACTGTCATTTCTTGTAAAAAATTGTTATCAAATATTGTCCCAAAATGTCAGATCCTACATTTCTCAACCGATTTACACGGAACTTTGGATTTGTAGTTAGTATATGATTTGGGTTGATATTGTAAGTTAAAATATCTGAACAGTTCAATGGGGTCGGGGGGGGGGCACAATTCTGATGTTTCAGTCAGAGAATATAAAATGCCCCAGACACTAAGATGATTTATTTGAATTTTATTCTTGATTTAAATCAAACAACCTTGGAAGGGGCCTGCCCAAATTTGATGAACCGTTAGAGATAAACCCCACAAAAAAATTGTGGACAGAGCCCAGGGTATAGGCACTGGATTATGCCCTGGTGGGCCCTGCCACTTAGAGCCTCTTAGAGATGGCTACTTCAACATTGCACATCATGGCCCACACTGTCTATTCAGAATTGGGGCATGTAATAGATGACATCGATGTAATCAGGTATGGTATCACGATTTATTAAAGTACTCTTGTGTTTGAAGTTTATAGGCCTAGTGAATGGTTGGTTAGTGCTTTTTAAATTTTATGTGTACCACCACATCCTGTCCGTCCGTCCGTCGTCTGTCCGAAACGCTTTTTCAAACCTTAATAACTCTAGAACCGTTTGATGTATCTTCATGTAATTTTAATTTCAAAACATATTTCAGGGAAGATGATGTGTTAGTAATAGCTGGAGCCAATGAAAGCTTCGTGTCAGGTGAGGCGTAACATATTACCAAGGTATTTGTAGAGTTATACACTGACATTGCATTTTGGCAGGGGCCCCAAAATTTACAACACTTACAAAGTAGCAAAGCAGGTCTCCTCCCTGGATTTTAAAATAGCCTACTTATGATGTATCATAAATCTTTTTTTGTGTACAGTTCCAGCTGGACATGCATCACATGTCAGAGATGCATGTATAACAATGCAGAGAAGCAATACAGCTAAGATAGCTGCAGAAGTGCAGTGCACGTTCAAACCATATGAGCAGAGACCTGCCCCATCAAGCATGGCGAGCACTTCTTCAGGATTCCCTGGGCACGTGACCTATCATCGCACCTCACGTTCTGCAAGAAGGAAGGGTAAAGGGCCTGCAGGTAGCAGTTTCCTGAATGTAGTGCCGAGGTTAATCATTCTCAGACCATTTGATGGCGTAGAAAAGAGACCAAGAGGGACGGCACGATACTAATTGATGGACAGGTACAGTACTGTATATATATCATTCAAAACTGATAAGAGTTCTGAAATGTAATTATGGGTAGGCCAGCAACAATTCACTATTAACATCGGTGGTTGTCTTTGGACAAGTTGAACTTTTTTTATTATCCCCTGCAAAGGGGGTATAGTATTACAATCCGTCTTTGCTTCCATCTGCAGATCCAGCCGACCGGCCAAGTTAGGCTATAATGACAAAACCGCTCATCCAAATCTGGCCACCAGTAATAGACTACCTCTAGTCTTTCATTGATTTATGGGTAGAGTACAAATCTAATGAATTTCTCTAACACTCCCCATAATGTTTTTATTTCGGGTAATTTCAGATAAGCTTTACTACTGGTGATTCGGAGGAAATGATCCGGCACACCATAGTGGCGATCATTGAATCGGTGAAGCCAGAATGGAACATTTCAACCACTGACTTCAAGTACAGGCAGATGGGAAAAGGATTCGGGATGTGGACACCCTGGATACATGGACTGGAGCAGCAGTCAAAATTGCAGCAAGCCAAAGAGCTGTCCACGTACAGTTGATACAGGTATGTATAGCAGTGTGTATAAACACATGATTTGAATAAAAATGAATGGTAAGGTGCAGGAATACTCATAATTGCCATACGTAGCATTGCAAACTTAGCGGTAGTCAATAAAATAGTGGTCAAAGACGTGGAAGGACTATTACTAGTAGTTGCAACTTCAGTACATATAATATATTTCATGGAAAGGTGTATTATTTTCATCACCGCCTGTCTTCCTTTTTTTCTAGTCAAATCAGTGACATAAATTTACAAATTCAGGGTTAATAAACCACATTGAAACTGCAGCTCATATTTATTGGTAATTGTGAAAGATCTTCACGAGACTTGATGAGAAAATAGTATTATTTATTTTGACCTTGCAGAATCCAACCCAAATGTCAGCTGCTGAAGTTGCCCCTACAGACATGGCAAAATCTGGCATATCTACTAGTGTTGTGAGTGACATAATTGATTGAGTAATGGCAACTGTTTTGTAAATTAGGTTATGAGTGTATCCTCCCTCAATCTCTTCTGATCATATTTACTCAATCATATTCATCACACAATGCATGTCTCCTGGACAGCTTTGCATCCTCCCTCAATTTGTTCTTCTGATCATATTCAGGACTACTCCGACATATTACATGCCAATGTGACTGTCTATGCATCGAGTTGGCCCACTACTGGCCGGACCGACATATACAGGTATTCAATGCTATATATGTTTTATTCCTCAAAATAGTGTTTAAATATGAAAAATATGATTATCTGCAAGTTTCTCCACCCCTCCCTCACCCACACACACCCTCAGAACATTAATTCAAAATCATGGAATTTCAGTCTTTCTCCAGGTAAGTAAGGACCCTGTATTAGTATTGATAGACATGTATTTAATAAATAGACACATTTTGCTCGACTGACACTCCTTTCCCACACTATGTGCTGTATTGTGCTGGGTAACATGACTTGTGTGAGATGTCTATCAAGGGCCATGCTAAACATGTTTTAATTTTGGGTACATTTCGTTTGGGAATTTTTGTCCACTACTTTAATACACACTTGTATTTCAGTAACTTTATAGACCTGACAGATCCTGATGAAGAGGAAACAAACATGCTGATTGATGATGACCAAGAGATGGCAGATATTCTAGCTGCTCAACATGACCGCATGTTAACACTAAAGTATGTACATAGTAATACTCAATATAAAATATGTTATAAAATATACTGTCCACTCCCTAAAAAAATTAAGCTGTTTACTGTTATAATTCATTGCACAAACTCATGCTATGATGGGAATGACCGATTTTTAATACTGGTCAGCATAAAAATGGAAATGTTTTCAGAATTTTTTTATCTAAGAGCACTTATAATCTTTTATTGACATTTTGTTCGAGCCATCTAACCTTGAAGAGGTCTTGAGGATACACAAAGCATGTACTCTTGGTGCTATTGAAGAAGACAACAAAGTAACATTTGCTGTCCGGCGTAAACACATCATGACTGATGCTTTCAGACGCCTGCAGCAAATTCGTGACCCTGACATATTTAAAACCAAGTCAATAAAGATAATCTTCGTCGGAGAGCCTGCTGTTGATGAGGGTGGCCCAGCTAGAGAATTTTCCACCGAGGTTTTCAGGTATTAACAAAAGATAGTTTTTTGCAGTTTTCACAAGTCTGCCTATATAAATGCAGGTGTCAATGGGATGCTTGGTTTCACTAACACTCTCCACTTTAAGATGTACTGCCGGGGTTAGCATAATACAGTTAGATGAACGTTCAGCGATAATCTTCAGCTGATGTAAACAGTTAAATGGTTCTTGTGGAGGTTGTTGTTTTTGTGTTCCATCCATTATACACCCACATATCAAATATTAGTATGAACTTATATTGATATTCCAGAACTCGCAGCACAATGCCTATTAATATTGACTTAAATTGAGCCTCATATTTTACAATAGTAATTTTAGAGACATTGTTGTGATAGCATTAGTATTTATCTTTGCAGGTCAATCAGAAAGTCTTTATTGATGACAGACCGTGATAACCTCAGTCACAACGTGCTGCATCTATCTAGGCAGCACTACAAGTTAGTTGGGCAGCTAATTGCACTCTCCATTATGAACAGTGGCCCAAATCCACTTCTGTTCTGCAGGCCAACGGCAGAACATATTCTGAATTCTGGCCAGCTGTCAGAGGATTTGAGAATTGAAGATGTATATGATGCACAGCTCAGAGAACATTTGCTAAAGGTATGTTTGTATTATTTAACCAAGACTATTATTTGTCCTTCAACTCTGTTCCAGCAAAATTCAGTTAGTTGGGCAGCTAATTGCACTTTCCATTATGAACAGTAGCCGCTCACGTGTTTGTCCAACAACCCAGATGACTGCGAGCCGTTGACGCCAAACCACCTACTTCTGCTTCGTGCGGGCTGGACCGCGCCCCCAGGTGTATTCTGGAAGGAGGACGTGTATCGTCGTCTCTGGAGGCACGTGCAGTTCATAGCGGATCAGTTCTGAAAACGTTGGCTACGTGAATACCTTCCCACACTGCAGTTCCGTAAGAAATAGACAGAGGAGAAAGACAATCTCAAAGAAGGTGACATTGTGTTGGTTATGGACGAACTTACACCAAGACTTGAATGGCCATTGGGTCGTGTTCTTAGAGCACATCCTGGAAAAGACGGACTGATTAAGTCTGTAGAGATCAGGACCTGGTCAAATGTGTAGGTGAGACCAGTGAGCAAGTTGTGTCGGTTAGAGGCTGTAGCCTCGTATTAGATTTGCAATGAATGGGGTCAAAGGCCATAATACCGCCTCCCATCCGGGAGTGTACGACGTGCTCTGTTCCGCAAATCTACGGTGTGTTTGACGCGTGGCTAGCTTGTATGTTAGTCAGTCTGTATGTTAGTCAGTCTGTATGTTGTGTATTAGCTTATATATTGTTATATTTGTATTCAATGATTACATGTAACCTATTGTATAATTGTTTGACTTAAAAGAATTTGTAAATGCTCTATAATGTCGCATTTAGGGGCCGGGATGGTGCGGACAATTCAGTTCTATCAGGCAGATATTTGAGCAATTAATTTGTTAAAATTATTACCCTTGCATTGCGCTAACATTGGAGAATGGTGCACACTAGCAATCCACCCTTGACGAAAGAGGGCGCTGGGTGGAGAGAGATTATGGGATGGTTTCCTGGAATCGTGAGGCGCACGTTTTGGAATTGAAAAGGAAACCAGAGTAGGCCTTACGGGCAGATGGGTGATGAATGTTTGCGTGTATAAGTTGCCAATTTGTTTGTACCTGAGATTGCCAGATACATCTGAGATAATGAGATACTGAGTGAGCTACAGGACTAACATGTTCTGAAGGCAAGCGAACTGATATGTATTGAGCGAACTGATATGTATTGAGTTTTGAACTGAACTGTTGCGCACTGTATCGAAGCTGATCTGTAGCCTAGACACTGACTTGCATCGTTGTGAAATCGTGCGCCTGACGGGCAGTTGAAGTGAAGTGCAGAGGTGGTCGATGCATTATGTGAGGTGACTGTGAAGCTAATGTACGTGAATTTGTAGACGGTGTGTTGCTGCAGAATTTTAGACTGAAAAATGAATGATTGAAACTGTATTCGGTGTTATCAGCGTGAATGCAATTGGAACGAATGAATCACCCACAACAATTGAATTGCAATGGCGATGAGAGAGCTGTGACGGTATGCATACACTATGTGCAGAAGTATATTATAACCACAATTTCCTTGTCAATATTTCCTATTCAATTTGTCTTGTGATGATACATAAGGAAATAGTATATGCAGGGTTCAACATTAACTTTTTATTTCACTAGTCTACTGGGTTAGTAACTGAGCAAAACCATTAGCCCAAACCAAACATTCACTAGTCCAGACCCAGACCAATAATATAAAAACCATTGCTTTAAAGCTTCACATATCTGTGTGGCATCGCATGAATTCATAGCTGCTGCTAGTGTCATAGATATGATAAAGTATAACTTTTTTAACTGTACTACTATTACACTGTAGTAATGGGGGCCAGCCCTATAGACCGAAGGTCCGATAGACCGAAGGTCCGATAGACCGAAGGTACGATAGACCGAAGGTCCGATAGACCGAAGGTACGATAGACCGAAGGTACGATAGACCGAAGGTACTATAGACCGAAGGTACGATAGACCGAAGGTACGATAGACCAAAGGTACGATAGACAAATTATTGCAAAGGGTTAGAGTTAGGGTTAGGATTAGGGCATATATATGGTTTATAGTGGCATCATATGATTTATTCGGTGGATGTGCGGCATGCGTAGCCTGGAGACTAGGCGACCGATTCCGGACATGTAGCCACTGCGTGTTCGAATAAAACTTCAGTCTATCGGGCCTTCGGTCTATCGGGCTGTAACCGTAGTAATGTTGTGCGAGTGCTATACGACCGATTATAACAAGCCCAGTCGGGCTGCTAGCAATCCGGTTGTATGTGACCGGAGCAAGCATTTTCCCGACTAGGTCGGTCGGATGCGGGTTACACTAATACGTAATTCTTCTAATATTGAACCAAACTTTAACACTTTTCATGTTTTTGTATGCAATTCTGTGCAGGAACTAAGGGTGAAGGTCCTCCACCACGTGTGCGACCGCCACGAGTGGGTCGACACGGACGGCTACACCGCTGGAGCCTGCGGACATGAGCCACTCACCGATGACTACAGGCAAGACAAGCAATGGATTCAGGAAAACTCGCCAGCAAAGAGTGCACTGTCGCAGATCGTTTGCGACAAAAGATTCTGTACAAACTTGAAGTACTACACCAACCTCAGGTAAGTCTTATGTAAAAAAGAGGAGTCCTCTTTTATTGCCTAACTTAACACCTCGCTATGACTTTATATATAGTGTAATATAATGCAAGTATAATTTAAAATTTCCATTATTTCACAGACATACCGGTAATTTGAAGGCCTTCCATAGCCATCTGCAGATGTATGCACCAAAGTGACATGCCTACATGTAAGATATCAAGAGCTAATAAACACCTAGAGTGTACAACAGAAAAACGGGATAATAGTGCTATTTCACAGCAATATTATTCTACTTTGTTTGCGAGTCTAGAATAATTTTATGTTTAATTAATATTGTTTTTTGGAAACTGTATATAGCAGAATATGACGGAAACACTGAACAAGAATTTTAGTAAAATAAAGTCGCAAAAAATGTTTGTCTAGGAATGTGAACTCTCGGGAACCGGGGGGGTGTCCTGTTGCGTTTTTGTCTTGTAAGTACATTCAGTCGCGATGTATTGGTCAACCGCTTGGACTACAAATATTCCTTTTTTCCGAGATGCTATGACAAAGGATATATTCAAATTGGTTTACCATACGATGTTGCATGTTTGCCCATCAGGACCAAATAATGCCCGTGGTGATAAGATACGGCTATTAGTAGAAGCCATGGTAAACAATTTCCAACAATATTACCATCCATACTGCGAGATCTCAATGGATGAAAGTATGATCGGCTACAAAGGTCGTCTCATATTCAAGATGTATTGCCCGAAGAAACCAACAAAATGGGGGATATTAGCAAGAACAGCTGCATGTTCTCATACTGGTTATATGCTGAACATAAAACTCTATTTTGGTGCAGAGCAACAGCAGCAGGCTCCACCTCCAGACCCAACCGTACAACAATTCAAATTCAGAAAAGTAGGGCAGTATGTCATTGATGTTGTCAATCCGTATCTGAACCGTGGTCATCACATCTTCATTGATCGATTTTATAGGGGTGTTGATCTTGCTGAATATTTGCATTCAAAAAGAACATGCGTCACTGGGACAGTAATGTTGAATCGCCGAGGTGTGCCCCCAGTTCTCCGGAATGGGGTAAAACAGATGCCAGTTGGAGATATACGAGCATATCGAAAAGAGAACAGCTCAGTGATGATATTGAACTGGAGAGATAAACGTGTAGTAACAATGTTGAGTACTCATTATAATGGGAATGAGACAGTTGCGAAACAAGTCCGTGGACGTCCAGACCCGATTTCAATTCGACATTTCTTAGTAACTAGCAGTGATATTGGACAAACTAATACACGTTTGGCTATAAGGTAATGTACTTATTAACTACACAAGGTTTCAGTTACTCTAGCATTCGTTAAAATTGCATAATAAATGGACCTATTATGCCATTAACGTTATGTGGGTCATCCATCGGTACCTGGTACCAAATCTGGCCACCAGTAATAGAATACCTCTAGTCTTTAATTGATTTATGGGTAGAGTACAAATCTAATGAATTTCTCTAACACTCCCCATAATATGTTTTTATTTCGGGTAATTTCAGATAAGCTTTACTACTGGTGATTCGGAGGAAATGATCCGGCACACCATAGTGGCGATCATTGAGTCGGTGAAGCCAGAATGGAACATTTCAACCACCGACTTCAAGTACGGGCAGATGGGAAAAGGATTCGGGATGTGGCCACCCTGGATACATGGACTGGAGCAGCAGTCAAAATTGCAGCAAGCCAAAGAGCTGTCCACGTACAGTTGATACAGGTATGTATAGCAGTGTGTATAATCACATGCCTTGAATAAAAATAAATGGTAAGGTGCAGGCATACTAATAATTGCCATACATAGCATTGCAAACTTAGCGGTAGTCAATAAAATAGTGGTCAAAGACGTGGAAGGACTATTACTAGTAGTTGCAACTTCAGTACATATAATATATTTCATGGAAAGGTGTATTATTTTCATCACCGCCTGTCTTCCTTTTTTTCTAGTCAAATCAGTGACATAAATTTACATATTCAGGGTTAATAAACCACATTGAAACTGCAGCTCATATTTATTGGTAATTGTGAAAGATCTTCACGAGACTTGATGAGAAAATAGTATTATTTATTTTGACCTTGCAGAATCCAACCCAGATGTCAGCTGTTGAAGTTGCCCCTACAGACATGGCAAAATCTGGCATATCTACTAGTGTCGTGAGTGACATAATTGATTGAGTAATGGCAACTGTTTTGTAAATTAGGTTATGAATGCATCCTCCCTCAATCTCTTCTGATCATATTTACTCAATCATATTCATCACACAATGCATGTCTCCTGGACAGCTTTGCATCCTCCCTCAATTTGTTCTTCTGGTCATATTCAGGACTACTCCGACATATTACATGCCAATGTGACTGTCAATGCATCGAGTTGGCCCACTACTGGCCGGACCGACATATGGGCCATTCTCAGATAAAGCGTACAAAACATCATTTTTGCTGTCTTTGGGCGATAGCTGCTATATTAGATGGTATACACCTGCTAATTACCGACCAATATTAAGGGCAAGGTTGGTACTAAACACTAAACAGGGGAATTTGGCTGACTGAAAACTAATAAAAGAAACATTTCACCTCAAAGTGGTTAAAAATGCAATTTTTCCTTGTCTCCAGCAATATGACGTTTGGGAAAATCCGTCAGGTTGATACATCTACGTGGGTTTCGTGGTATTTCCTATTCATTCAGATACAGCAGTATATAGGCAACAGAAAATGCATCACAATAACCTTAGTGGTCGCATCAATATCGGTCCATCAGCCTAAAACCACACGTCGCTAATATCTGACCAGATACGTTACCCGTTTTTCAAGGTATGCCACAATGCCGCATGTTTCAATCAAATTGATATTATAGGGGCTTTATAATACAGCATTGTGGGATGAAGTCACGGGAAAAAAATCCCAGCCCATTAAACCGCCTAAATAACGGCGTGTTACGTTGATGAATGACCAGATACGTTACCAATATTCTTCTCATCATTGAACGAATGCATGCCACCTCAGCAGAGACATCTACAGGAGGATGAAGACACTAAGGTTAGTGAGCAAACACGCATTAAGTTGGCTGGATTATGTATTGGGTATGCCCATGTATGGCTGATAACATGTTAGGACCACCAGATACGTGGTGGTGATACCAGATACGTTACCAATGTGGCTATAGATACCATTATGATGATGCAACGATTATAACGCGTACTACGTCATTGTTACTTGCGTAACGACGCACGTGGCCCAAGGGCGGCATTAAACAGACTCGAAAATTCCAGTGTTATTCATCCGTTTTTCTTCTAAATTTCTGTGAGTTGTTGGAAATTA
>NW_014578284.1:89636-99404 GCF_000485595.1 Priapulus caudatus
CTCGAGCCCCGTTCAATGATGAGAAGAATATTGGTAACGTATCTGGTCAAATGCATGCCACCTCAGCAGAGACATCTACAGGAGGATGAAGACACTAAGGTTAGTGAGCAAACACGCATTAAGTTGGCTGGATTATGTATTGGGTATGCCCATGTATGGCTGATAACATGTTAGGACCACCAGATACGTGATACCAGATACGTTACCAATGTGGCTATAGATACCATTATATGATGATGCAACGATTATAATGCGTACTAAGTCATTGTTACTTGCGTAACGACGCACGTGGACCAAGGGCGGCATTAAACAGACTCGAAAATTCCAGTGTTATTCATCCGTTTTTCTTCTAAATTTCGGTGAGTTGTTGGAAATTAGTGTACTACTGTAAATATATGTGTTTTATAGCACCTAGAAGTCAAAATTAAAGTGCATGTCATCAGTGGAAACGGGCGTAATGACACTCTATATGAAAAAAATTGACAAGGTCAATGCAATCCAATTATGTGTACTAGCCACATATGGTAACGTATTTGGTCAAAGTGTATTTCATTCCTCTACTTTACCGACCAAATACGTTACCAAGCAATTTCACAATTTCTCATGGAAGATTCTCATCGTTTGTAATGGCAACATACCAATAAAACATTTAAAGGGGCAATGCCTAATTTCGCCACTGCCTTATTGGCCTTATTCTATGTTTTAAAGGGAAGGTCCTGCTCCACGACAAATTTCACAAACTTAATTGCCATTATATTCTTTCTGTATCTCGGCTCGGCTCTTAGGCCCCATGGTTCTGTAAAGATAAAAGCAAGGCGTCCATTAGCTTCCATAAGAACCCAGACTACAGTAGAACTAACGCTGACGATCTTTTTTGACCCAACTTAATTGGCAATTACAAGCTGCTGGAGTGATTTCTGCTGCCCTAGGAACGGAGAAAAAAAGAAAAAATCCAAGCTTTTTGGAAAAGGAGAGAAATCGGCAGAAGGAATACCGTGTACCTGTCTCAGAACTGTCCAAGAAAAAGCTCAAGAAACGGCGTCAGAAAGACAAACTTTACTGCGCCAAATACCGCCAAAAGAAGAAAGCTGAGAATGACGTGGAGGAACCCATTCCAGAAGGGAACCATCCTGAACAGTCAGAGGAAATATCAAGTTCTTCGGATCCCAAACCCAGCACATCGTCATTCACTCGGGGATCCACCACTCCGATGCTGGTGAAGTTTCAGTTCCCACAGCGCAATTCGGCAAAGAAGAGGTCAAAGGCATTGAGGGATGCCAATAGGAAGGAGAGCCAAAGAACTTTCAAAAGCAAATGCCAAATTAGACAGGAAAGTTAAAAAGCTGCAGAAGCGGTATGAACGTTCCAGAAAAAAAGAACTAGCCTTAGTCAAGAAAAATGCGCCTAGGCCTGCCGCTGATTTGACACCGAGGCGGAAAACGCATGCAGAACTTGCAGGTGTAGGTGTTGAAGTGCCCCACGAAATCAGAAAGAAGCTGGTGTTTGCTAATCTTGTAGTATCGCGATTAGCTAGAACACACAAGGAGGAAAAGCAGTCGAAGAGTAGAGATGCTCGATCTCTAATTCTTGCTGGTATAGCTTCGAAGTACCGCTTGAAGAACATGTTGCACCATTATACCGGGATACGAAGACCAACCTTGTCCAGTTGTAAGAACAGACGCATCCGAGAAGAAGCAGCTAGAGCCTACGTACGTGCCCAACTTGTTTCTTACTTTGAAAGAGACGACGTCAGCAGATGCATGCCAGGGAAAAAAGATGCCATAAAAGTCGATCTGGAGAAGTCCAAAGTCCAGATACGCATACTAAATGATTATCTATCGTACCTTCATGCTCGCGTTCGCGCAGAACGCCCAGATTTGCAACTTTCACTGTCGAACTTTTGTGGACTGCGTCCAAAAAACAACATGCTTGAGGCGTACGATCGTAATCACAACTTCCAGCAGAATGACGGAGCAGACGCTGCGCCAAAGTGGAAAATGAGCCATCCGGATGACACTCTACCACGACATCACCAGCAGTTCTACTGTGCCGTCAGTGACAACCCACCAAGTTAAATCCTTCTTGTCACCTGATGATGATATCAAAGAATCCGCTAAGGGTCTTTACTCCAACCGCTTCCTGAGATTTGTTCGATCTGCCATAAGTACATCCATTCAAGGGAGTATTTTCATTAGAGGACTGTGTCGAGCAGAAATGAAGAAACAGGTTTCCTATTATGTAGATATTGACCTTCATCAGGCAGGTGTTATAAATAGTGCTCAATGTGAGTGTGCTGCTGGATGTGACCCTTTTGCTCATTGCAAGCATGTTTTAGTAGTGCTGCTGGCTCTAGTAGATCATTGTGCTGGAAGACAAATGTCAATAGACCTTGCATGCACATCACAGATGAAAACATTTCATAGGCCTAAAAATTTATACAGTGAATCACCAGTGAAAAGTGACTCTTTAGGCATTCTTGGCATGCAGGACCTCAATTTTGATCCTGAACCTGACCACTGCCGTGAAAGTGACATAACAATTCATACAAGGGTGCACAATGAGGCCATTGGCTATGCAGCTAGGACATCCCATAGGATCCCTCTGCTCCAGCTCATCCCACCAGCAAATATGTATGCCTTCAACAATGATCATGATCATTTAGAGAAAAATCTAGAGGACAACTTCCTAGACACTATACATGTTGGCAGTATCACTTCAGATGAGGCTCGGGCCGTGGAGAAGAGGACAAAGGACCGAGCACGGAGTAAAAACTCGTTTAAAATATGGGCGACAGAACGTACAAAACGCATTCACTCGTCAAATTTCGGGCGCATTCTTAAGTGTACGGATCGCACAGACAAGGTGAAATTAGCTCGTTCCCTTCAAACAGTGAGCGACTGCAGGGCGACACCACTACTTCATGGGAGGAAACATAAACCTATTGCTATTCGACAATTTGTAAGGAAACATGACGTAAAGGTATCTCCATCTGGCATTGTCGTTGACATAGATACTCCTTATCTTGCTTGTTCGCCAGATGTTGTTGGCGTCATTGATCATGAGACACTAGTTGAGGTTAAATGTCCCAATGTAGCAAAAGACAAAACCATTACCCCAGTGACAGTCCCTTATCTGAAGCACGAAGAAGGTAGTAGTAGTGATAACGCTCTTGAACTTGATAAACGTCATGACTATATGTACCAGGTTCAAGGTCAGCTAGCTGTCACAGACAAGAAGAAGTGTCTCTGTTGTGTTTACTTTAGTTTACACTTTCGTAAATTGCAAATTAGAAGTGGTTTAAAAGACTTCTACTGCAGGTTTTTCCGGCCCCAGTTGCTGCAGAAATGTTTATATATAGGAAAACAGACAGTAATTGTTGGGATTCAATACCGCGTGATACCGCGTAATACTAATACCGCGCTTAATACTTTCGCGGTGTTCTACCGTTCTAGCACGGGTAATGCAAGATACCGTGCTTGATGCTGTCGCGGTTTTCTACCGTCGTAGCATGGGTAACGCATGATACCGCGCTTGATGCTGTCGCGGTTTGCTACGCGCGATACCGCGGTGGAGGCTGTTGTTGTATATATGTTTGTCGTTAAATAAAGTGGTCCTGTGTGTAAACCAGGCTCTGTCGTTTCTGTTGGCTACCGCGGGGTTTCCAGGCTCGGACCTGACGACCCTAACCCACGTGCAATCACTAAAATAGTCAAATTGAAAATTGCAAGTAGATTTCTGGTTAGATAAGTGATTTTTAATCCACTCGCCAAAAAATTGCGACTGGTTTTAAAAGTTAAATTCTATCCCTGACTGTATTATGATTTGATTAGTGGTTACTCTTATAACTATGAAAACAGGTTTTTTTCCAAAACAAATTATTCATTATATCATGAGTCTATCAATAGGAGTGAGACAGACTAAAACCGACAAAATTCAACATTTAGTAGCCTTAGTCTACCTATGATTTATTGTGTTTACCTCGATAAACTTGAGCTCAAGTGTTACCTTAATCATTAAACTAAATCCGTGTCCAATCGTTGGTCTCATAAAAATGACAAATCCGGAGATATCGGTTCAAATGTACAATGTGGTTTTATCAATTTATACCGCATTATTAAGAACTGTGAACCGAAACAAAGGGCAATGCTTTTCATAAGCCCTCTATCGCAGCGCATGCAAACAACTAGCGAGGTTCGCCAGGAATTTTCAAAATAAAATTTCTTGCGAGATCTCATCTTTACTATTCAACATGGCGCCGAAGCGTAAACTTTCCATGCCAACAGCTCCAATTAGAACCGACAAACGTCGTAAAAGACCTTCGACTGTTCGTAAAATGACGAGGGCACAAGTTCAGGAAGTTCGTGGTAAGCTGGAAGAAATTGAAAGAACTGAACTTGTTGCAAACGTCAACGAGGCAGTGGAAAGTGAAGTGCACATGGAGATTGGCCACCGAAAATTGTTCCTGCAAAGCCTTCACAGCAACGGTTTCTTTGCTTTGCTCGTTGGAAAGTTGTTTACCCTGTTCATGGAATTGTATGGAAGCTCATTTTCTAACAGCCTTATAGACAGCTACGTGGCGTTTCAGTTGGTGTGGCTGAATACGGTATCGTACGCGTTCAGCGATATCGATATCATCAAGTTAGGGCCCGGTGCCGGCAGTACTAGTACTAGTAGTACCAGTGAAACGGACGTGATGCGTAAATCTCTTATGCGCGAACAGTGGCAAAAGGCCGTGGCGTCGTTTCCAGTGGCTGATAGCACCAGTGACAGTACTAACGACGTTAGACAAGTTGGACACGCTATCGCTTCAGCAGTCTTCCGCAAGGTAAGAGTCGACTACTCGTTAGCATTGGTTGAACACAAAGTAAAGTACTACTAGTAATAGTATTAGTAATGCTGCAAACGCTTTGTTAAAGAATTAAAATGAGTTGTTGCTAATAACGGGGTTTAATTATGTAATTTTCCGCAACAGCTTCAATACAACATACAATGGAAACTTCACAAAAAACATGCAGCAATAAATTATGGGAATTATTGCTGTTATTTAAAGAAAATTAATGCAACATGCAATATTATCCTAAAATGGAACATCTAGCTGTAAGTAAAATATAATCTATTCACTTATTCCTACAATCGTACCCCCACCACAGTACATAAATCAATGCCGCCCCAGCCAGGGAGGTACGCGCTGCCGCTCTGAATAAATCTGTAATGGTAACAGTGGGTGTCTCGGGCTGCTTTTTTCAGGGACCTTTGAAAACGTTTGAAGTGAGAATGTGGTGCGATAGCGCCCTGGCTCAGAGGATGTTAAGAATATTAAACAACTAGAACTTTTCAGTTGTCCGATCGGGCAACTAGGCAAGAGAATAACTTGTCCGACATAGACTTTCACTTGTCCCGGGCAATCGGACAACCGTTAGTGTCGAGGGCTGATGGGGATGGTGTAACAAATGAAGCTCAGTGTGAATGTGGAGCAGGTCAAGGCCCTGGAGCACACTGTAAACATGTCACCTTGGTTTTGTACAGCCTGCTAAAATTGCTTGAAGATGATGTTGTCATAACTGAAGTAACATGTACCCAGGTTGGTAACATTCGTATGTTTTTTGTCATTATTTTCGTCCAACCATGTATATCAGAGAACTTTGAGGTATGCTACTAGTAAATATGTTACAACATTTTTGAAATATTTACTTCTAGGTATTACAAACCTTTCATCATGCCAAGCCACATAAGGGTACACCCTTGAAATTGAGTGGAATTAATGTACAACGCAAAAACTCCACACCAGCGGTATTGAAGTACGACCCAAGATCGAAACAAGACCAATCATCGAAACAAGGCAACCAATAAAACTCAATTCAGGAATCAGTGTAGAAATTATCAGGTAAATGGGTATTTTGACATATACTTCCAGCAACAAATTATTTTATAACAAATTATAATTGATGATCATGTTTCACTTGTACCAGTGTACAGTTTACCTGTAGAATTTATCATTAAAGGCTACATTTGGAGGAATTTCCATGCCTACCATGCAGTTGTTTCTACCTGCCAATCCGCATGCCCTTGCCCTTGACCATGATTACCTTAAGCTTGATGCCATTACACAGTTTCTATATGATGCAAAGGTAACAGTGTTGTAGGTCTCGAGACCGTTTTCCTTGGTCTCGGTCTCGGTCTCGGTCTCGGAGTGCAATGACTCGGACTCGGACTCGGACTCGAGCCCTCCGGACTCGAGGACTCGGGTCGAGACCGGCACGAGGCCACTACATACATAGTAACATAGTAGTCATAGATGCTGTTTGTCGCGCTTTAAATCGCGCGTGGGCCGAGTTCACGCGCATCATTCGTATTCAACCACAGGCATAATGTACACAGGCGCGCGGTTAATCAATCGTCTACTGCGGCTGGCAGCAAGCTACGTTGTTTTTGCCGAAGGGTAGACTGGTATCCGCCTATCCGGCCTCACGCTCTGCTAGACAATGTACACGCTCTGCGACAAACAGTGCGGCCGCGAACCAGTCTAGCCAGATGTGACCTTTCAGTGCACACTGGGTTGCACGCTGGGTTAACGGGCTAGACACTGACAGGTATTGTTTTAACTTTAAGCACGAACACCGTAATAAAGATCCAGGGGACAGGAAACACCCCCCCCATTTTTTAACCAACACACACATAGAAGTGAGTGGCCTTGTCGGTCTGTGCCCCCCTTTTTTTATCAAAACTGGACTCGGACTCGGACTCGGACTCGGACTCGAGTGGTGTGGACTCGGACTCGGACTCGGACTCGGGGGATGCGGACTCGGACTCGGACTCGGGGGGTGCGGACTCGACTACAACACTGAAAGGTAAACAGTTGAAATGGAGAAAGTTGAAATATAGCATATTTAATTTTTCCTACTTATGTTAATTAAAATTTACTATCAATTAAAAATTTTATATACAATATTCTCTGTAATTGTACCAGCAATTTTATCCGGCAATTACAGTTAAGTAAACACGTTGTGCCACAACATGTATAATCACCATATGTCTAACTAGGAACTATCACTCAACTGGTTCGTGCAGTGTGGGAGTATGATTAAATGATTATTTTTTATGTTACTAATTAATGAATTTATTTTTTCAGCTGATTTCCATAACTGTTGAAGAAATAGAAAGACATGAAGTCGAAGCAGCAATAAAAATTAGAAAATTGAGCGAATGAAAAGAATCACTGCTTCAAAATTTGGAACAATTGCAAAAGGGACAGATGCCCAGGATAAAAACCTGTAGGATAACTAACTGCCCAGGATAACTACTGGCCTACTGTTATTCGCATGCCATGGTGCAGCTATCTCCTAGTAAACATGTAGCGCATTATTATGACAATAATTCAACCATGAGACAGTGCATCCTTCCCCTGTAAACAGTTAGCACATTAATATGACAATAACTCAGCCATGAGACAGTGCATCTATCTCCTAGTGAATATGTAACACTTTATGATAATATCTCAGCCATGAGATAGTGCATCCCCTCCCTGTGAACAGGCAGCACATTATTATGACAATAACTCAGCCATGAGACAGTCCATCTCCTCCCTGTGAAAAGGTAGCACATTATTATGACAATAACTCAGCAATGAGGCATCCCTGTATTGTTGGTACCGTCAGCGGTAGCATCATATCATTGTTAGCATGGTTTCAGTGTGCATTATATTATGCACCCAAATGGGGATGCAATCGCTCACGCTACACCGGAACCCCTTTGTTTGCTAGAGTGTAGAGGAGAGTGAGGCACCTTGAACATAGAAGCACCTTGAACCATTGCTCTCAACTTTTTATTTAGTAGGTTTTCCCAACAGAGCTCCCCACTGCGTATTCCCCTTCCTGCAAGGGACGTGTTCACCACAATCATTCAGACCTCCTCACACGACATCCAAATTTGAACAGAAAATCACCTTTTCTGCACTCGGAGTAACATTTTGCGAGTTTGAATTGTAGTCTATAGATGCTAGATAATTTCTATCATATAATCACATGTTGTAGTCTTAGATAGGATATTTATGAAGAAAAGTTGAAATTTGATTATGTACATGTATGTATATATATATGAATGGCTCAAAACATTTTATTGTTTCTATATGCATGAGAATTAGCAAACCCGGAGTGACAGCGTGAGATT
Organism: Priapulus caudatus; assembly: GCF_000485595.1. Taxonomy (NCBI): domain Eukaryota; kingdom Metazoa; phylum Priapulida; class Priapulimorpha; order Priapulimorphida; family Priapulidae; genus Priapulus; species Priapulus caudatus. Next base: position 97,803 of record NW_014578284.1, read on the forward strand.
AGATTCAATTGCGCGAGTCTCATGCCGAATGCGTGAGAGTTGGCAGCCCTGGGGATGGGGTAGTCTGGTGGAAGGGCAGACTGTGTGAGACGAATGTGTGCGTCTGAGCACGCCCCACTGTGTATCACAAGAGGTCGATTGTACTCCTGTGGGACGTTACACTGCAACCGGAACAACTTTTCCTATATGGCAGCGTCGACCCCCTTGTATCGCAGGTCCATGCCATACGTGTCGACCCTGTTGCGAACAAGGGCTATAGTACTAGAGCTAGTTCAACTTTGAACCCAAGCATACAGTTGACCCAGATTCTATGTCATGTCAGTATATTATCATGTCATATATATACAATACATATGTCCATGTCATGTGGGCCAGCAATGTATGCATGAACCCAACTTTGTCCAACTCAGAAAAGCTACAGAATTCCGCACCAACACTAAACGCAGCCATTTCCCAGTGACGAGTAAACCAAATGAACGTATCAAATCATCGCGAGATCTCACGTAAAATGGATGTCCGGACGAGTAGCCTGGAGACTACGCGACCGGTTCCGGACGAGTACCCTGGAGGCAGCGCGACCGGTTCCAAATGAGTAGCTACTGCGTTAGAATAAACCCAGTTTGGAAGTTCTAGTCTCGAAAAACGCACCATAAAACCGCCCGAGTGTGTAGTTCACATATTTGCTAAACAAATTCGGGTCTGCTAAACTAGGATTGGGCCCAACAACAGTCAACACACAACATTAGAAAATTTTATTTCAGGGTTGTAAGCCTTCTTTGTGTTTCTTCTACTAGCTACTTCGGTCGATCTAGAGCCTCTTCGGTACAACTGTAAGATTATTGCTCGTATCTCTCAACTGCGACTTCTAATTCAGGAAAACTAAGGAATTCCGCAACAACACTAAACGCAGCCATTTTTCAGTGACGAGTGAACCAAATAAACGTATTAAATCATCGCGAGATCTCGCATGAAATGAATGTCTGGGCGATTAGCCTTGAGGCTACGCGACCGGTTACGGACGAGTAGCCACTGCGTATATTTTTACTATAGTACTCTAGTACTATAGCCCGCTTACATTAACTGCCGCTGGGCTATAGAACGACCCATAGGCATGCGATGGACCAACTTATCCCCGATTATATCCGGCTATAAAACGTCTGTGGTAGGCAATTAATGCCTCTTATCCGAAGTGAATATATCTTAAGTTATAGCCGCTACTAAAATTAAACCTCTAACTATCGTTGCAATGGTATACTTGCGGTATTTCTTGTGAACGAACATTCGATTTGCGAACTTCAAACGGCCATTTCTGGCGGTGCTGCAGCAGCGCCAGTCAGCGGGAACCAGGGGAAAAAATACACGGGGGCGGCGGGCGATTTCGCCCCCGAAATGCCAAAAAGAGCCCCCGAAAACATGATATCGGGGGCGACCCCAAAAGCAAAAGTCGCCCTGGAAATCGATTGTCCAGGTCGGTCCCGCCCCTTGCCGCTCTCGCTCGCGGCAGCCGGTTCCACGGCGCGGTAGAATTCATGGTACGGTGTGACTGTCAAGTGTTTACCATTAAGCATGCATGTGTGTACTGTACTGTATTTCATTCAATCA
>NW_014578284.1:99414-101224 GCF_000485595.1 Priapulus caudatus
GAGTAGCCACTGCGTTAGCTCTAGTACTATAGCCCGCAGGATCGCTGCGGCAGCGATCCTGCAGGCTATAGTACTAGAGCTACCACTGCGTTAGAATGAACCCAGTTTGGAAATTCTAGTCTCGAAAAACGCACCATAAAACCGCCCCGAGTGAATTAATCAGAGGCTTCTCCGAAGAAAAGAATGGTAGGCTCGTGTTGTAGTACTCTTGAGTCTTGTTGGGTTACATTATTCAATAATTACATGATGTTCATATTTAACAATAATTTATTGTATCTAGTAATATAGTAGCCCGACCAGGCTGTGTAACTAACGTCAACACCCGCAATCGTACAGTACCCGTATCCGTGTCAGTAACCGTACACACAGGTTCATGGATGCCACTAGGGACAGCGCGTCTCCCAAGTCCGAAATAGTAGGTTTCAGGGGAGAGATACAGACTGAGATAGTGATCCGCTAGATGGCGCATTATTAATTAACAATTAATAAAATCAGTTAACCCTAACACTAACCCAAATCCTAACCCTAATCCTAATCCTAAACCTATCCCTAATTAAAAATAATAATAATAAGGCCCTCTAGGGAGAGAATTCGGTACCATGGGAGACGCGCTGTCCCTAGTCGCAGCCTAGACCAATAAATTGTGCCCTAAAAAAATTTATATTCTGATGTTATTATAGGTTATTTTATGTTAGCCCTAAAATAACATCAGAATATAACAATTTTTAGGGCACAATTTATTGGTCTAGTCGCAGCCTAGCAAAGACCGTTTCTTGGGGCTAGCAATATAATAGTAGTAATACTAATAGTACTAATACTAGTAGTAGTATTACTATTAGTATATAGGTCTTACCTGTAACATAGCTCTAGTAATATAGACCTTGTGCTGTGGCAATTAGTACTACAGGTACTTGTAAGTTGTAAACTTTCAGAGGTAGACACACAAATTCGCATTCGCAATGGCTGCCGCCTACCACACGAAAACAATAATAACTCGTCCACCACGCGAGACCACACGAGACCGCGACTGACGCAGCACGCGCGCCAACACGCGCTAGCGCATGCGCGTCGATTACCCCAGCAGCCATTGTAGGTCTGCTAGATCGGCGTTATTTTTACACAAGTTATTTTATTGTTGTTTGTATGTGGTAGTGAGCCGTCATTTCTATTAGAGAGGGATTTATAATACATTAATTTTGGTATGTATGCCTAAGACTAAAATGTCAATGAGATGTTGTGCATGGCCTGATGTGGCTGGTGGAGGCAAAGTACAAGGCTAATTAGCGTAGACCAATAAATTGTGCCCTAAAAAATGTTATATTCTGATGTTATTTTAGGGCCCAATAGCCTTCCATAGACAAAACCTGTGAATTCTGTCGTGCAAAATGCACGACAACCTTTTTACTATTTACGGCCGTGTTGCATAGAAAATCAAAGAAATACCTATAAAGCCGTCGCTTTATTAACATCTTACCTACATTACAAAACACTTGTCATGCAGTATTCTCCTTTTTAATCACGTTTATTTTATTAAAACATCACGACATAAAAATCACGCAAACTTCGCTACACACAAAACTGCCAATCTTGCATTGAACCGCACGACATTTCTCACCGGCCAATGAAATCATCGCTGTGACGCTGTCCGGTGCGGTTCAAATTCAATGCAAGATTGGCAGTTTTGTATGTAGCGAAGTTTGCGTGATTTTTATGTCGTGATGTTTTAATAAAATAAACGTGATTAAAGAGGAGAATACTGAATGACAAGTGTTTTGTAATGTAGGTAAGATGTTAATAAAGCGGCGGCTTT
>NW_014578285.1:0-1225 GCF_000485595.1 Priapulus caudatus
CGTCTTCCTCTCCTCATCCTCCCCCGTCTTCCCCTTCTCATCCTCCCCCGTCTTCCCCTCCTCATCCTCCCCCGTCTTCTCCTCCTTATCCTCCCCGATCTTCCTCTCCTTATCCCAGTCGCCGCCTGCCATCACTCGTCTGCTCGCCGGAATCAAATATCTCATTAGCCTCCGCATCCCCGCGCACCGTATGCGTCGGCGCCTCTAATCAGCACGTTCGCGTGTTAATTACTGACGGCGCGCAGACTTCGCCCCGCCGGGATGCTGGCCGCATCCGCCCACTCGCGCGGGGCGTGTTCGCACCGCAGCATCCCCCCACAGACCACGACGACTGATAGCAGGAGTCGTGCCGCATGTCGCTCGGTCCTCGCTCGGCTGGACGGCAGAGTGGGAACTGATTGAACTAATTGCAGATGCGAGAGAAGGAGGAAGAAGAGGAGGAGGGGAGAGTGTGCATGTCGGCGGCTTCTACATTCTGCTAATTGTGAGGTGATAAAGAAGGAGTAAAAGTCAGCGGTCTGATTGCGGTCAGACACCTTTACGCCCATTGCAAAAGCTTTGCCCGCGACTCCTGTTGCATGCTGGATGAGCAGTGAACGCAGGTCAGCGTGTGGCAGAGGCACAGGGGACGCCAGAGTGTAAGAGAGAGAAAGAGAGAGAGAGAGAGAGAAAGAGGGAGCGAGCGAAAGAGAGTGAGAACGAGCGAGAGAGAGAGAGAGAGAGAGAGAGCAGCGAAACCAAGGTGTGTGAGAGACAAGGTAAGCCAGGGTGCTAGAGAGAGAAACAAGGGAAGCGAGGGTGAGAGAGGGAGACAATGGTAGCCAGGGTGCTAGAGAGAGAGAGAGACAAGGGAAGCCAGGGTGAGAGTGGGAGAGAGAGATAAGGTAAGCCAGGGTGCTAGAGAGAGAAACAAGGGAAGCCAGGGTGAGAGTGGGAGAGAGAGAGAAGGTAAGCCCGGGTGCTCGAGAGAGAGAGAAGGTAAGCCCGGGTGCTCGAGAGAGAGAGAGAGAGAGAGAGAGAGAGAGAGAGAGAGAGAGAGAGAGAGAGAGAGAGAGAGAGAGAGAGAGAGAGAGAGAGAGAGGGAGACAATGGTAGCCAGGGTGCTAGAGAGAGAGAGAGAGAGACACACCGGGGGGGGGGTGATGAGAGTGGGCAGAGAGCTAGGCTTCACATAAGCTACTCTCACATAGGCCTCAGCGTGCTTTTTAGAAGCGCACACTAATAC
>NW_014578285.1:4686-10974 GCF_000485595.1 Priapulus caudatus
GTGTGTGTGTGTGTGTGTGTGTGTGTGTGTGTGTGTGTGTGTGTGTGTGTGTGTGCGTATTTGTGTGTGTGCGTGTGTATATATGTGTGTGTGTAGGTGTGAGAGTGTGTGTGTGTGTGTGTGTGTGTGTGTGTGTGTGTGTGTGTGTGTGTGTGTGTGTGGGCGTGTGTGCGTGTGTGTACGTGTGTGTGTGTGTGTGCGTGTGTGTTTGCGGTCGTGACCCACAGGGATGAGCAAGGCTCGCTTCCGCTTCACCTCAAACGGCGACAGAAAATCAATGTTCCGAAAAGCCAGCGTTTCATCGTACTACCACACGCATCAACTACCACATGCATCCGTTATGTCCCGTACATTAGTAACCTCAGGAGCTAATAATGACAAAGCATGACAGGGCATTATTAGCTCCTGGTAACCTCCATAGGTGAACCCCTCCATATAGATATAGCTGACACGCATTAGCTCTCCGTGAGTGAAATAGTGATACTCCTCGCATGTGCATATTCGACCCAAACTCGTGTTTCGTGTTCGCCGAATCTGCAAATAAATGTGCGGGTCTTTATTTCACTATTTGTCTACGTCACGAATTTTTATGGTGTGTGTTTGTAAAATGTTTGATGCATTTTTTTACATGGAAAGTAAGTACTAACGGGACTAAATGTATCCTCAAATTCTTACCTGATAAGATTGTTTCTCAATAGTTAAAAATCTAAAAAAACCTGGGGGATATGATATATTTATCCCGACATTAAATGCTTGCTATGGGCTATGTATGAGTCACGAGTGTTTGTTCACATCGAACGGAATAGCAAAATGTAAAGTATAATGCAGCAATTTAACCATAACAATTGAACAGAATCACTTACATTTTGTGAAAAAGTGGACATAATTTTTTACTTTTACTATTTACGGTGACGTAATCACTTTCACATGAATCTAGTTTGCGTAGGATAATCACGTCGACCAGAAACACAGCCGACCCAACATCTTTTATATGTCACCACGTGTCATTTTCATCTACCGATTCGAATTAATACACGCGCGTCGAATATGCAAGCAGCCCGTGTATCGCTAATAGACATAGAATCAGCCGCTGAAAGTCGCATGTTCAAATTAGTCAGGTAGCTAAATAAAATGATGGGGACATTCCGGATAAAAGCACCAAACTTTTTCCAAGTACTATCCATTGCCTTAGGTTTCAATTTTTAATAGAAGCCACTTCACCAAGATAGAGGAAGGCGGCCATCTTGTAAAAATGTTACGACGTGTAGTGTATGTGATTAGAGAAGGCACACAACAGTAAGCCTCCGCGAATTGTTCACCGTACTATATTTGCGCACTATTGCACTATTTGGTTTCTAGAAAAGGCATTTTTAGCATTTTTTTCGGTGAAATTCGTTACTTATGCACGCATGTTAGATGCCTCATGGACGTCTAGAAAGCATTAGAAGTAAAATTGTTCTTGTCGTGTAGCTGTGACATTCCACCAAGTGGCGTAGTCATAGTGACCGGTTGGTCATTTTTGTGTTTGAAATGTGATCCGACTACTTTGTAGAAATTCGCATCATAGAGCTGGCAAAGGTTTCAAGCGGAGCATAGAGCATGAATCTGTAGTTATTTAACATGAATAAAGTGTATGTTGTGTAAGCGAAGTAACAGTGTGAGTATTTTTAATTAATAGTGTGTGTGTGTGTGTGTGCGCGTGCGCGCATGTGTGTGTGCGTGCGCGCGTGTGTGCATATAAGTACATGCATGTATAACAACGTTGATGAGTATATTCAGTTCACGTCTCCTGTATAAATGCGTTAGTTCCGGTGGGAGGCGCAGTTCGATCGGATAATAAAACTTAATCTAGGAATTCGTCACGAATTCGTCCCGCGTGCATAACCCGACCTGCATTTACATAATCTTTAGAGTCGCTGACATTACAGTAGATATTGCGCACACGATGCCAGCTTTCTCTAGTTATTGTCGGACGTCCGTTGTCATCCCCTTTTTGCCCCGACCTCGTTGTCCACAGGGAGGGCTATTGTCCGCCGCGTAGCTGCTGTGTCCGTAAATCGAGCTCTCAGATCTTGCGCAGACTATACACAATGCAGCTGAATTGCAAGGTAATTGAAAATCTTGCGTACTGACGTCACGGGTTTTGATGTTCGTCGAGAGGTTCGCCGCTCACAATACCTGAGTATCGGTGACGCAGGGCAAGCAACGCTTTGATGGTGGGCCAAAGCTATTAGCGGTGACGGATGCTTCTTGATGAAGGCTCTTTATGACTGATATATCCCTTAAAGCAAATAGGACTAAGAAGTTAGGCTGGTGCCGGTTTAGCACTTTCTACGAAAAGATGCGACGGGGTGCGCGTAGCAAAGGTAGCCAGTAATCTTGAGACATACCACAGCGTTTTTTGTTGTAATTATGTAAACACATAAACAGCTCACAGCTTGTGTATCTATTGTACATAAACCTTTTAGCTGAAACGTGTCAGTATTTCTCCTACAACGTATGATTCTGTACTGGTGGTCAAACACACATGCACGTGTGCGCGTCTAGCTCAACACACCTAATAATATCAAGAGCAGATAAAGAAGCCTTCTTTATCTGCTCTTGATAATATATTATTCGATTTGCCGCATTAATCTTGTGGCTTACACGCGGACGCATAAATCGATGACGTCATATTTACATACATATTTCACATTTGCTTTACGTGATCATTATGTCCTCTTCTGTGCTTGTCAGAATCTGACGATGGCGTTTATATTTCCGATTTACATATCCGTTTCTGATAACCAAAGTACGTGACAGTAGTCCTAGCTGTGAAAACCATGAGATGTGCAGAGCTGGGAGCGCCGCAGCTGCCAAGGCTAAAATCCCCTGATAACGCAGCCTAGCCCTTCGCATCATTGCCCCCCCCCCTCCTCCACGTCCCGTTATACACGCTTGCGTAATGATCAGCAAAGTTCACGAATACTTAGATGCGGAATGGGTACAATTTTAGTTTTGTTCACAGATCTCGTTTCGTTTTTTCTCGTTTCGTATTTTCTCGTTTTTTGCGTGCGAGTATTGCATGCCGATCGGTAGCAGTGACAGCATCAGCTAGCTTCAGGCACAATGCCACTGCATGCATCTATCTAACCCGTAAAGTGATAGCTGTTTCGTTCGTGTTATAGAAATGCGTTCCGTCCGATTACCGGCAAAATAGGTCGAGCGACGTGTATGGAAAAGGGAAAAGAAAGAGATGATAAAGTGCATCAGCACAGCAGTGTATTAGTGTGGCTTCTAAAAAACACGCTGAGGCTATGTGAGAGTAGTTATGTGAAGCCTAGCTCTCTGCCCACTCTCACTCACCCCCCCCCTCGGTGTGTGTGTGTGTGTGTGTGTGTGTGTGTGTGTGTGTGCACCACATCACACACACCCCCACACACAACACACACACACACACCCAGCCCCACATCACACCACCACCATCACCCCACCACACCACAACCACACCCCAACACAACACACCACAGCCACGTACACCCACACCACCACACCACACACCCCCCAAGCATCAAATCACACTCACACCAACAAACACACACACACAAACCCCAAACACAACACACACACCACACACACATCACCACACACCCAATACAACACCACACACACCCCTCCCACACACACACACACACACCCACACACCACAACCACCACACACCACACCCACAAACACCACCACAAACACACACCAGCACCACACCCCACACAACACACACACAGCACCATCACACCCACCCACGCACCCACACACACACACACCCACTCACACCCACACCCCATCCCACCACCACCACCACCACACACCAACAACCGCACCAACACACACACACCACACACACACCAGCACCCACAACTCGCCATCACCCACACCCCAACCCACCAACACAACCACCACACCACACACACCACCAACACACACCACCACCACCACACACACCCACCACCACCCACCACAACACCACCCACCACACCACCAAACCACTCCCACACCCACCCAACCCACGCCACCCACCACACATCACAAGCACATCACACCACATCAACACACACAAACCACCCCCACCGCACACACACCACCACACACACACCCCACTCACCACTCCACCACACACACACAGCACACACACACCCACCACACGCCACACCACCCACAACACCACCCCACACCCATACACCCACACACCACCCCAACCACCCACACACACACCACGCACACAGCACACACAACACACCACACCACCCCACACCAGCACACAGCAAACGCACACACATGCCACCACATCCCACCCACCACATCACCCACCACACCACACACACCACCAACACCACCACCCACACACACCCAACTCCACACCCCACCACACCTCACCACCCCCACACACCACCACACCACACAACACCACCACAACACCTCCACACCCACCCACCACCCACACCCACACACACACACCCCACCCACACACACGCACACCACACCACCAACACACCACACCACACACACCCCCACACACACCACACCACCCACACACACCCACACACACCACATCACACACACACACCCACACCACACACACCACCAACCAACACACACCCCCCCACCACACACACACCCACACCACATCACACCCACACACACACAACACACCCAACATCACCACAGCACACACACACACAACCAACACCACCAACACACACCACCATCCACACCATCAGCACCACACCACACCACCACACACACACACACACACACACACACACACCACAACACATCACACAACCACCCACACACCACACCCCACACCCACCACCCCACCACCACACCACCACACACACACACACACCAGCACACCCAACACCCCACACACCACACACACAGTCACCCACAGACACCCACACACAGCACCACCCCACACCACACACCACCAACACACACCCCAGCACACCACCCCAACACACCCACCCACCACCACACCACACCACCACACACCACACACCACACACAACCACACCCACCCACCACCCCAAACACCCACACCACAACCCCACACAACACTCACACACAACACACCACCCACACAACAAAAAACAGCCCCAACACACAACCAGCTCCACAACACACCCCACCACCACACACATCACCACACCACCCCCAACACAACCACCCATCACACCACACACCCACACACCACAACACCCACCACACCACCATAAGCCCATCACACACACACCACACACACACCAACATCACCACAACACCCACCACACCCACACACACAGCCACACCCACCATCACCACACCACCACCACCACAGCACCACCCCACCACCACCACATCCCACACCAACACACTTCACACCCCCACAGCACACACCACACACCCAACACACCACCACACACAAGCACCAACACCCAGGCACAACACACACCCAACCACAGCCACAATCCACACCCAGATCACACACTCAATCACAGCACACACCACACACACACACACAAACCACACACACACACACACACAACACGACACCCGCACATACACACACACAACACACAGCAACACACACTACCACACACACACACACAACACACACACTCACACACAACACAGCCCACACACCACCAACACACGCCCACACACACACACACACACACCCACACCACACGCCTTGGCCGCTGGCCGCGCGCATAACACCCACGCCCACACACCAATTGCTCAAACTGACTCATTCGCACGCACTCGTGCGCGCACACACATAATATATTATATTATATATATATACTTATGTGTAAATGTCAGCAGCAGGCGCGATATAAGACCACCCTTTGGTAACATTTCTGTCTGGTAATCTCTTCTCACTGACGTCGCACATGAGCTCGGCAGTAAATCCCACGTGATCACCTGTAATCACCGTGAAATCTAATCAGCGTATAATCACCGGATCAGCAGGGCTACGATCAGGGTAGAGTAGGAGGGTAGCTGCATGCCATCACGCGGATCAGGCAGAGGCTACGATCGGCAGGAGGTAGAGTACGCAGGGTAGCTGGCAATGCCAATCACCGGATAGCAGGGCTACGTTCAGCAGGTAGATGTAGCGAAGGTAGCCTTGCATGCCATCACACGGATAGCATGGCGCTACGATCAGCAGGGGGTGAGCTAAGCGAGTAGTAGCTGCAAATGCCATCACCGGTCATAGCCAGCGGGGTGTATCAGCAGAGGTAGAGTAGCGAAAGGTAGCTGCCAATTGC
>NW_014578285.1:10999-15372 GCF_000485595.1 Priapulus caudatus
GTGCCTGTGTCGTGTTTGTGTGTCGTCATGTGTGTGCTCGCTGTGCCTGTTGTGTTGCTGTGGGCTGTGCTGCTGGGGGGGTGTGCTGACTGTGTGTGTGTTGTTGCCCACTCTCATTCACCCCTTTTCTGTGGTGTGGGTCGTCGTGGTGTGTGTGTGTGTCGTGCATGTGTGGGCATGTGTGTGGTGTGTGTGTGTGTGTGTGTCTGTGTGTGGGGCGTTCGTGTGCGCTGTGTGCTCGTGTTGTGTGTGTTGTGTGCGCCCCTGTGCTGTTTGCGGTCGTGACCACAGGATGAGCAAGCGCTCGCTTCCGCCTTCACTCAAACGGCGACAGAAACATCAATGCTTCCGAAAAGCAGCGTTTCATCGTTACTCCACACGCATTCAACTAGCACAGCATCCGATTATGTCCCGTACATTAGTAAACCTCAGAGCTAATAGATGACAAAGCAGACAGCGGCATTATTAGCTCCTGGTAACCTCCCATACGGTGAACACCCCTCCATATAGATATAGCTGACAACGCATTAGCTCTCCCGTGAGTGAACATAGTGCATACTCCCCTGCAATGCCATCACCGGATCAGCAGGGCTACGATCAGCAGGGTAGAGTAGCGAGGGTAGCTGCAATGCCATCACCGGATAGCAGGGCTACGATCAGCAGGGTAGAGTAGCGAGGGTAGCTGCAATGCCATCACCGGATCAGCAGGGCGACGATAAGCAGGGTAGAGTAGCGAGGGTAGCTGCAATGCCATCACCATCCAGTGCGGCGAAATGACGACCCTAAACGTCGAATGTTGACATGAAAAAGTACCCCTTTTTCTAAAGATGTCGACGCTACCGGGTCAAAATCCGACCCTTTTTCGACGTTTTCTCTGACAAGCATGCGTACCAATTAAGTAATATCCTGAGTGACCCCCCCCGGGGGGCGGCGACAGGTACGCGTCGGAGGGACGCGTTAGAAACGAAAGAAAAACGTTAGAAAGTTAGCACGTAGACACATGCACGTGGTACGCACGTGTACACGCGCAGACGCACACACACGCGCGCACACACACGTAGCTCGTAGACACGCACACACGCCTGCGTGGATATGTATACACACAGACGCTCGCACGCAGGCACGCGTGCACGTTGACGTGCATGCACACACGCACGCACGTAGGTGCACACGCAGTTGTATTTACACTCATTATGTCTTCATGAAGCCATTGTAGAGATAACAAACCTCTAGTCGCTAGACAGAAAACAATGTGTTCACACAGAGCATAGAAATCTAAACGTGGCGATCAATCCATAGAACAAGTCACGCACGACAAACACCTGTAAAGATAGAGGATACACGAGTGCGGCCTCAGTGCACGCGAACCAAGGCAATTTGGGCCATCCAATAAAACATCACGTGTGTTTCTAATGCCACTCAATGCGCGCGTGTCACCAGCTATAAAAAACGTATAGGCGGGTGAACCATAGAAGCATCAACGCAATATACCCTGCCAACGCTTTCTATGAGATAAATGTACGATTTCCTGCCTACAAATGGCGCTAAGCTTTTTTATTTTTGCCGCTTTGAATTGGAATTTAAGATGGAGTTATTGAGGAGGTAGGGTAATGATAAATATTGGGTTAGGGACATTGTTGAGAATTTGGATACGAAAAGAGGCAAGGTGCACACATACATACGCACATCTAACTAACCTACACACGCACAGGCACACGCATACGCACACGCGCGCGCGCACACACACAGACACACACACACACACACACACACACACACACACACACAGACACACACACACACCGACCGGTTACGTCGGCCTCTTGGGGGGGCATTTCGATTTATTAGATGACCGCGTTTGTACATTCCTCGCGTTCGCTCCCGTCACCGACCGTATTTGCGTACCTTATCTGAGCGGGTGGGGAGGCGATATTGTCACTGCGTGACTACAATGTTCACCTAGTCACTTCATGCCCTTTACCGGTCTCCTTCACTGCGTATACTCGTTTGCTGATACGTATGCGCTAGATATGCATAAGGTATCCTATATTATGATATTATAGCCGATGTAGTCAGATGCTAGCCGCCGCTCAGCAGGCACACAGGCATTGCGAAGCGCGATTTCAATAAAAAGTATAATGCTAAAAATATATACGACAAAATCTATTTACTACCAAAGATCTTAAATTGTTTCTTCTACTCTCTTCCACCTATTATTGCCAGACCAAATATTCCTGTAAATCCCGGTCAACATCTCATCTGGCACACACTGTCACACGCCTGCGCCGCCGCACGAAACTAGCTGCTGCCACTGGACACATAATGTTATCTGGGATTACCGTAATGTTCGCTAAAGTCCTGTTTCTACAACGGTACACCCACTCAGGAGGAAGGACTATGGCCTCAATGAAAAGTGTGGAAAGAGAACCAAAAATTATGCCTCTACGATATTTAGAATTTAGTTGATTCAAACAAATAAACCAATTTCATTGGCGGGACATCTTGAAATCCAAGATGGCCGCCATCTAATGCTTTTCTAAAGTGTTCATAACTGGGTTCTCACACTATCTGAAATGTGGGTATAAGACAGCAACAATTAATGTTCTCTACGACGCTTGGAGTCTAGTTATTCAACATAAACAAATTTCACTAGACCGCGGCGACTATTGAAATCCAATATGCGCCGATGCACTATGTTCCTCTAAGTGTGATATTGGGTTCTGCACTATTCGAAAATGATGCGGTTATAGCACCAACATTATGTGCTCTACGACGTCGGGAGTCCAGATTAATTCAGAAATCCCTTTCGTGGCGGTCATTTTGGGATCTTCAGATAGCGCCGCCAGCAATACGCAAACAGTTCCAGGCTCTGGAAACATACCCAGTGGAACTCCCCAGGTATCATAGAATAGATATTTACCCGTTTCCAGCTCTACCGCAAAAAAAGTTTAGGCTCATCTCTTAATTTTTGGTATATCTGCCCCTGACTAAAACTATATATTTATAGGCAGCTAGTGCTATTCTCCACGTATTTCTGGTCGCACAGGCAGCGGCGGGGGAGGAGGGGCTGCAATCTCTCGCTCCGCGTGTTCGTAAAAACCATGTGTAATAGCAACCGCACGCTTGCTGGAGCCATCATTATGCATTACGTATTCTAGCCGCAACGAAGGGCTGTGCGAGCTCCATTATCTTTACATTCGTCTTCTACCCTCATCTCTCTCTCTCTCTCTCTCTCTCTCTCTCTCTCTCTCTCTCCTCATCTCTCTCGTCTGCTCTTCTCTCGTCTTTCTCTCTCTCCAGCTTTCTATCCTCGTCTCTCCTCTCTCTTCTTCTCTCTCTCTCGTCTCTAGATCTCTCTACTTCTCTATCTCCTCTCGTCTCTCTCTCTCTCTGCTCTCTCTGGCTCTCTCTCCATCTCTGCCTCCTCTCTCTCTCTCTCTGCTCTCGCCTCTCTCTCTCTCTCATATTTTCTCTCTCCTCTCCCTCTTTCTTCTCTTCTTTCTCCACTCCCCAACGGTTCTCTCTCTCTTGCTCTCTCTCCTCGCGCTCCCATCTCTCTCTCGGTCTCTTTCTCCACACTCCCACGGTCTCTCTCTCTCTCTCTTCTCTCCACTCTCGTCCTCTTCTCTCTCTCTGCTCGCTGCGCTTCAAAGTGCGAAGCGCCGGTGGCATGCGCCCGCGCTGCGCATGTCATCGGTAGCGGCAATGAGCGAGCGCGGTGCTGATTGACAGCATTTCTTGGGGTTTTTTGTAGGGAGCCATAGTCTTACCCCTTGAGCGCGCGCCATCGCCGCCCAAAAATGTTTTAGGGCCGTTTGGAGATGGCCTCTAGGCGTCGATCGCGAAATGTCGCTTTGCGATTCCGCCCAGTTTTTCGCGGAGTTTGTTTCAAGAGCGATTCGGTTGATCTGTCTAAGAGGACAATAAGGGGGCGGGCCGTAATCTCGGCTGTGGGGCGTGGCCTTCCGACGCCGCACTGTGGTCGCCTGCGCAGCACTCACGTGGCGCATGTCCGGACCAGAGGAAGAGACCGGATACTAAGAGAGGCGATGCGCAAAGGGCGTTGCATACCTGACCGGCTGAGCGCGATGTTGTGGGCAGTTCCGCCGCAAGGCGCATGCGACCGCGGGAACGTGCCTACGATAGCATTCAGGCGCTTGGGAGCTATGAGATAAGAGATACTACTACGTCGCGCCAAATCCATAGCGCGCAGCGCTCTAGTTTTTTTCCGGTACCGCAAATGGCGAAAGCGGTTTCTCCTGATTTGGACTGCTTTGATTCTGCTCTGACGCGATAACCTTCAAAACAAGAGAAACAAACTGCCATTTGTAAATATGTGTTATTTTAAGTTCGCTCACTCAGGCGATTATAAG
>NW_014578285.1:15397-25013 GCF_000485595.1 Priapulus caudatus
CACACACAACACCACACACACACACACAGACACACACACGCACACACACACACAACACACCACAACACACACACACACACACATCACACATCACCACAGACATACACACAGACACAGACACGACACACGACACACACACACACACACACACACACACACACACACACACATCACACACACAGGACCCCCCACACAGTCTACGCGTCTCTCTCTTTCTTACCTAATGTTGAACTTCAGACTTCTTACCAACCGCCAGCAATTTAAACGTGACCGCCACAGGGAAAACAATGACGAAGAAATTCTCAAAATTTTCCTCGTAATCGAAATCAAACACGTCAAATCAATTCAAGAAGAAGTATCAAGAAACAACTAATAAAAAACATCTTTTAAAAATCGAAATTTTTACGCTGTGAAGCAATCTGCGCTCCCTGACGACAGCTGCGACCGCGTTCACGTCATCCGCGTCCGAGTGCTGCGGAGAGGATGCAGCCTGGGACGACGTCCGGCCCATCATGCGAACAGACGTGTCTCGTTGCGCGAGCGTTTAGGTGCTGCCAAATTCTACCGTATACGAATTTGTGAATTCGTAAACGGCGACCGAGGTGCTGGCCTGGTCACTATTTTCACGCGCTCTTCCTCCCTCGCCTACCTCTCTCCCCCTCCTACCTCTCTCTCTCTCTTCCCTTCTTCTCTTCTTCTCTCTCTCTTCTCTCTCTCTCTCTATCTCTCTCTCTGCTCTCTCTCTCTCTCTCTCTTCTATTCTCTCTTCTCTCCTCTCTCTCGGCTTCCTCCCTCTCTATCTCTCCTTCTCTCTCTCCCCTCTCTCTCCTCGCTCTCTCTCCTCTCTGTCTCCTCGCTTCTTCTCTCTCTCCTGCTCTGGTCTTTCTCTCCCTCTTCTCTCTTCCCTTTCTCTCTCCCCTCTCTCTCTCTTCTCTCTTCCTCTCTCTCCCCCCTCTCTCGCTCTCTCTCTCTTCTCTCTCTCTCTCCTCTCTCTCTCGCCCGCTCTCTCTCTCTCTCTTCTCTCTCTCTCCCCCTCTCTGCGCCTCTCTCTCTCTCTCTCTCTCTCTCTCTCTCTACTCTCATCTCTCCCTCTTCTCCTCTCTCTCTCTCTCTCTCTCTCTCTCTCTCTCCCCCTCTCGCGCCTCTCTCTCTCTCTCCTCTCTCTCTCTCTCTTCTCTCTCTTTCCGTCCCTCCCTCTCTACTCTCTCTCTGTCTCTATCCCTCGATTCCTCGCCGCGTATTAATTGCCATTATGCTTCGCGCGATAGTGGCAAGTAATAATGGAGACAAAACTAAATAAAAAAACATGATAAACACGTCCTCACGGCGCGTTGTCGCTAGGCGGACGTTCGCCACGGACGTGGTGGTCGCTAGCAAAACGTTCGGGCACCGTAGTGCGTGGTCGCTAGCAGACGTCGGCGAAGCGGGTTCGTGCGCTGGTCGCTAGCGACGTCGGCACGGTCTCGTGTTCGTCAGCCAACAGACGTCGGCACGCTCGGAGTGCTGGTTGCTACGCGGACGTCGCACGGCTGGTCTCCCAAACAGACGTGCGCAGGAGGAGTAGTCGCACAACAGCCTGACGCTCGCACGGAGTGTGTCGCTTAGCTGACGTCGGCACCGGGCGTCGTCGCTAGCAGACGTCGAATGGTGCGTTGGTCCCCAACATGTCGCCACAGGGCGTGCGTCGCTAGCTGACGTTCGACATGGGGTGTGGTCGCCAACAGACGTCGGCACGGGGCGTGCGTCTGCTAATAGACGTCGGCCACGGGGCGTTCGTCCGCCAGCCTGACGTCGCCACAGCGGCTCCGGTCCTCGCTAGCTGACGTCGACATGGGCGCGTGGTGCCCACAGGCACACTCCGTGTCGAACAGATCGGCCGTGGTGGTCGCCAACAACGTCGGCACGGTTCAGTGTGTCGCCACAGACGTCTCGCAGCACGGGTGCTGAGTCCCACACGTCGGAGGGCGTGGTCGCCAACATACGTCGGCACGGGGCGTGTCGCCAACAGACGTCGCGGCCAACGGCCGTGCGTGTCGTTCAACGGACGTCGCGCACGGGCGTGGTCGCAACAGACGTCGGCCAGGTGCGTGCTCGCCAGCGCCAGACCTCGGCACGGCTGTGCGTTGGTCGCCAACAGACGTCGGCACAGGCGGGCGTGGTCGCAACAGACTCGGCACGGGGTGCATGTCGCTAGCAGACGTCGGCCACGGTGCATGTTCGCTAGCAGAGGCCGGCACAGGGGCAGTGTCTGCTAACAGACGTCGCCATAGTGCGGTTGGTCGCCAGTGCTAGGAAAGCCGCCGGCTTCTCCACACAATTAGGGTTACAGTGATAATTTCCCGTGAGTCTGCTTCAGCTTGGCCGCACGGCGTATGGCCACCAAAGAACACCAATATAAGCTCGCCGGGTGAGATACTGAGGCATTAGATAACTAGGTATGACTGTTTGACACCAATACGGCAGCCAGTGAACATAGGAACTCGGCCTCTCATCGTCTAGGCAGCACGCCGTCCAGTTCCACCAAGCTTCTCCACCCTCTCCCAGCCATCACTCGTCCGTTTCTCCGTCTGCCTTCGATAATCCTCACACGACGTCCTGCCTAAACTATCTTCTCGTTATTCTCCCGTACCCCCACGTCATCCCGCACGTATCTGCTGCCCTGCCGTTTCTCCCCGCGAGCGGTCTCGAATATCTGCGGTAAGCACGTAACGCGCCCTACGCAGGGTTATTGTTTGTCCCGTCACATTTGCTGTAGTCACACTGTGCTATCTTTTATGCTAGTATGTAGTAGAAAGTTTATTGTATTGCCCTGTAATATTAACAAACGGAGAGTACGCTATCTTTCAGTTCTGTTCTATCTGTTTCTCGTACGTGGCCTTTATCGCTCGCAACCTATACTACCTTAGAAACGGGTGCCACTTACGGCACCTACAACGTAGAACCTGTGAGCGAAGGACTTATCTCGTCCTTAGACCACCTGATCGTCGGCACAGGTGCGCGTGTGCGTCGCCCAGCTGACCTCGGCCACGGGGCGTGGTCGCAAGCTGACTCGCACGGACGAGCGTGCGTCGCACAGACGTCGGCACGGCGGCCGTGGTCGCTAGCTGATGTCTGGCACGGTGCGTGGTCGCTAGCAGAGGTCGGCACGGGGCGTAGGTCGCTTAGCTGACGTCGGCACGTGCGATGCGTGGTCGTTAGCAGAGCAGTTCCACGGCCGGGACGTGGCGCAACAGACTCGCCACGGGCGCGTCGGTCGCTAGCTGACGTCGGCACGGGTGCGGTAGTCGCCACGACGTCGCACGGGTGCTTCGGTCGCTAGCTGACGCTCGACACGGGCGTGGTCGCTAGCTGACGTCGGCACCATGACTTTCATGCGATCAACCTATCTGACATGTAGACGTTTTTTGCCTCCTGGAGAATCTTTTCTAAGTGAATATTGATCAGTTCCAAATAGCCATTTAATGCGCACTGACGAATAGACTTCCCCTTTCAGAATGTGCCGTTGGAATAAGTCATTACATCGTGGGTTAGATTCCGGCTCTACGGTTGTAGCCGCGTATATAGGAAGAGAGTAACCGATGTAAAAACCAATGCGGAGATATCGTCGTCGGGGGCGCTGCAAGCGGCGCGCAAACAAGAAACGTTCAACACGGACAACACAATATGAAAAACACGTATACGGTTTCCATGGCGATGGATGAGCGAAAGATAGCGCGCACGCGTATATATTTTTTCTCTCTCTGTGGTGCCTGTGGACTAATTAGACTGACCGTGTCGTGAGTGTTTTGTGCACGTGCGCTGTCCGTGTGCGATTCGTGCGCCGTACTCGAGTGTCCGCGTATCAGTCTCGTGCCGTGCCTTGTGATCTATTTGAGACTGCGGTGTCGCTGTGTGCATGTGCGTGTGCGTGCGTGCCGTGCGCCGCCTTGTACGCGAGGCGTTCGTGTGTGTGTGCATCGCTCTTACCTGTGCCTCGCAGGTCGGCTATTTGGACGTGACGTCCCGCCCGTGTGTGTTGGGCCAACGGGAGCTGCCGGTGTGTGTGTGCTGGTGTGTGTGTGTTTTGTGTGTGTGTGGTACGCTGACGGCCGCATGTTTTTGCTAGTGTTGCCTTCTTATCTGCTGCCTGCATGCGATGGCTATTGGTGACGTGTTTGACTGTGTGTGCGCGGCACGTGTGGTGTGTGCACTTCTTATCTGTGCCTGCAGCATGGGTGGCTATTTGTGACCGTGCGTGTGACTGTGTGTGTGCGTGTGCGGTGTCGTGAGTGCGTTGTGGCGCGCGGTGGTCGTGTACATATTATCTTTGCAGTGCGCTGTGCTTATTTGAGACTGTGTGTGTATCTTGTGTCCCTTGGGCGTTGCGCTTAGTCTGTGCGCTCGCCTTGTGCGTGCCGTTGATTGCGTTCGTGTACGTGTGCGCATTCTTACATTTCCTGTGCGTGGTTACTGTGGACTTGATTGTGGACCGTGGGTGTGCGCGTGCCGCTCTCGTATTTTAGTTTAGCTGAAGACAAGTTAACACTAATTAGGTGTTAGAATGCGACACTTAATGACTGGTAACGCCACACGATCAATCACACTCGCTTCATAACGTCCGTTATCATCGACGAATCGCTTTGAAATCTGACCCTAAACTAGGGCGATAATTATTCGCTGCATAGTAATTCATGGCCCAAGTCATGCTGTAATAATGTTACTTTTACTGACAGTAAACGATACATTTTTTAAATATTACGCTTGTATGCTACGTCACACGCTTACATCGTCACATTGCTCTAAAAAACAGTCTAGACGCATCTACCCGACATGTTAACAAGCACGCGCATCCAATCGTTAAGTCCGAGTCTCAGTTAATCGAATCCATACATTTCCATCAATTCCTGACGTGTTCCCATGGCGCGGCTCACTACGCCTCTTTCTCCGAAATCTCGTGAGCATCGCAAACACACGCCAGCGAAAGAAATAAGACTCTGTCCGAAAGCAGTTATCACGCGTTCCTGTTTAGCCCGGAATAAGCCGTGACGTGCGCCATCCACGCGGCTCCCTATTTCGGCCTTGTTACCGGGACATGCGGACGTGACAGAAAATTTACGCGACGTTACATTGCGATGCCCCATAACAATTGCACCGTCACTGAGTCAATTCTATTTCTAGTTAAAATAGATAGATTTTCATCACGAATAGCCAATTGTAATCAACGCGAAATCGGTATTGCAGCCCAAATTCTGTCATACCAACAGCGCGTATAAGTTCATTTAGTCAGCCAATAAAGACAAATTGCGAATTTAATCTGCAACAAATGGTATGTATACTCATACAGTGAGCTTCAATATATTCGGCTAGACAGAAATATCCCTCGGTTTTCGGAAGAAAGATAAGGAATGTTAAAAGTTCTACGATGCGAAAGATGTGTAATCATTAAACCTCCAATAGCGAATCATGTCACAGATGTCCTGATATCTTACGTAATTGCCATAGTTGCTCACCGTTAGCTAACGTCTATAATGGTAGTGAGATATCGGGGGGTAGGGATAAGTATATCCTTACTATAGGATGTGGTTTAGGTCTCGGTGATACTATATATATTAATATATATACACCATGCCCGCGTCGGTACCCGCTCTCTCTACAGCTCTAACAACGCGATCCAATGGGGCGTGAGCTGCGATGACACGGTACTAAGGCCCAGTTCGTCCCTCCTCCTTCATCCATCCTTTCCTTTATTGAGCGCATGTCATACGAGCGCGCCCGCCAACCTAACGGCTCGCCTTCGTGAAAGCCGGGGGGGGGTACGACAGATTCCATACATCCAGGCACGTCGGAATTCAGCGCTGGATCTGTTCTAAACGCTCACGGTGCCATTAGATGTCGCTAGTGAGCCTCTGTTCGAAAAACGACACACCGATGTCCGCGTTCTTCTCTAGTCGCCAGGGGGATCGCTGACAAACAATCTCTAAGTTTAAAACACACATTTTACTCATTAATATAGAATATAATATCACTATAATTACAATTCTTTGTGTAACTGTGTTATTTTCATCTTAATCTTAGCCTGACCGCTGCGGCATCGCTATGAGCCGCGCGTCTATACCGACGACGTCGTTCTCATTAGGGTAGCGCGCGTCGTACGACGCATAGCGACGACGACGCAGCGCAAACGACCTTTACGGGGGGATTAGCTGACAGATCGCAATTTTCGCTAATTCGGCGTGTGCGGCGCGCGCAATCAGTGCACCACCGCGCTCAAGCCTAGCACAGACCTGCGATTTTTGGGTGCTCGTCGCAGCAACCTGCAACCACAAGCGATCGGTCGATGTGTCACCGTGTGCGCGCACACATGCGATTTCGAAGCAATTCTAGAGCAATTTGAGAGCGATTGGGAGCGACGAGTCGTTCAAAATCAAAACAGTTTGATTTCTTGCAACTCGTCGCAAGCGACCAGAATCGCTATGGGTTGCAGGTGCACGTTCCCGCAGACGTACCGATTTCATAGCAATTTTTTTCTGTCGAATTGCATGGAAAAGTCGCACGCCTGCGCTAGGCTTTAGTGTGAGCGTTCTGCAGCTCGCTCTTCGTCGCCGCTAGCACCCGCTGCCGCCGACGTCACGAGGCGTGCACGTGCGACGCGCCGCTCTCCGGGGTGACGTCCCGAGGCGTGCACGTGCGACGCGCCGCTCCCTGGGGTGACGTCACGAGGCGTGCACGTGTATGGCAAGCCATTTGTATCATAATTCGAGAAACCACGGTTCCTCGCACGAAACCAGGTTTCGTGTTCACAAAACCTAGTTTCTTGCTCAAGAAACCAGGGTTCTTGCCATGAAACTAGGTTTCGTGGCACGAAACCTGGTTTCTAGCCCTATAACCGCAGTTATAGCTCGAAATCTTAGTTTCTTGAAGCAACGAAACTAGGTTATTGGAAGCAAGACAGATTTCAGCAAGAAACCCACTTTCAACCGCGCCTCCTTCTGTATCATAATTACGAGAAACCACGGTTCCTCGCACGAAACGCGAGGTTTCGTGCTCACAAAACCATAGTTTCTTGCCTGAACCTGGTTTCATGGGCATGAAACTTGGTTTATAGCTCTATAACCGCAGTTATAGCTGGAATCTTAGTTTCTGAGGCCAAGAACCTAGGTTTTTGGGAGCAAGACCTAGGTTTCAGCAAGAAACCCACTTTCAAACCGCGCATTGTATCATAGATTCGAGAAAACGCATAGTTCGAGCGACGTAACCAGGTTCGTGCTACAAAACCAGTTTTTGCGCATGTAAATAGCGTTTCATGGCTGAAACCGTGGTTTCTAGCCCTATAACCGGCAGTTATAGGCTGGAACTTAGTTTCTTGACGGCAAGAAACTAGGTTTGGAGAGGCAAGAACCACTTTCAACCGCGCCATTTGATGCATAATATCTCGAGAAACCATAGTTTCGAGCGACGAAACCTAGTTTCGAGGCGACGAAACCCTAGTTTTCGAAGGCGGACGAAACTAGTTTCGTGTTGCTAAGTGCCCGTATCTATGGATTCGTTCCGAGCCGTGACGTCAGAGTAGTTCAGCCCACTCGGGCCAACTGCTCAGTATAATACTATAGAATAAACATAACTAGTTATGGCTAATTAATTAATATTGTATAAATAAATTAAATATGCTGTGCTATTAAATGTATGAGAGTGTACGTGCGTGTGATCTGCGTGTCCCGCGTGCACAGTGCGTGTTACCCGCGTGTTACGTGCGTGTACCAGCGTGTACCGCGTGGCACGTGCGTGTACCAGCGCGTGTAACGTGCAGTGTGCCGCGTGTACCCGCGTGCAGACGCGTGTAGCTGCGTGTGTACCGCGCAGTGGCAAACGCGTGTACGTGCGTGTACCCACGTGTACGGCGATAAGCGACGTACGCTACGTACACGACGTATCACGCACGTACACGCGTGTGGAACGCGGTACACGCCGTAGACGGACACGCCGGTACACGCTTACACACGCGCGGACACGTGCACGGCGGGTACTACGCACTGTACCGCTGGTACACGCCGATACACGGCGGGCACACGCACGTACACGCACTACACGCACGTACACACACTACACGCACGTACACGCGGTACAGCGCCTCGGTACACGCACGTACACGCTGGTACACGCCACGTAGCACGCGGCACACGCACTTTACACGACTGTCAACACGCGGTACAGGCGCACGGTGCACGCGGTACACGCACAGCGTGCACGCACGTACACGCCGCATGTCGTCACGCGTCTGCACGCGGGTACACGCGACGTACACAGCACGTACAACGGCCGGTACACGCGGCGTACGCAGCACGTACACTGGGTACACGCACGTGCACCAGGGCACAACGCACGTACACAGCACGTACACGCACGTACCACGCGGGTAACTCACGTGCACACCGGGTACAACCGCACGTGCCGCACGTAACGCGTCGTGCGACGCAGCGGTAGCGACGCACGTACACGCACGGTACACCGGGTAACACGGGGTACAGCGCCGTACACGCTGGTACACGCAGCGTGCACGCGGGTACACGCTGTGGATGACATCGCACGGTACAGATACACGGGGTAGACGCACGTGCACCGCGGGTACACGCGATACACGCACGTACACTCTCATTACATTTATAGCACAGCATATGTTAATTTATTTATACAATATTTATTAATTAGCCTAATAGTATGTTATTTCTATAGATTGTACTGAGCAGAGTGCCCGGCGAGTGGCTGAACTACGCTGACGTCACGCTCGGCATTACGAATTCCTAGATACGGGCCTTTAGCAACAGACACGAACTAGGTTTGTGCTCCGAAACTAAGGTTCGTCGCTCGAAACTATGGTTTCTCGAATTATGCATAGCAAATGGCGCGTTGAAAGTGGGTTTTCTTGCTCCCAAACTGTTTTCTGCTCCAAGAACTAAGATTCCAGCTATACTGCCGTTATAGGGCTAGAAACGCAGGTTTCATGCATGTAAAGCCTAGTTGTCATGGCAAGAAACCTTGGTTTGTGGAGCACGAAACCTGTTTCCGTTGCGCGTCGATAACTATGGTTCTCGACATTTATGATATGGCAATGGCGCGTTTGAAAGTGGTTCTGGCTGAAACCTAGGTTCTTGCTCAAACCGTTAGTTGTCGTGTGCTCAGAGAAACTTAAGAAGTCCAGGCTATACTTGCGTATAGGGCTAGAAAGCGCAGGTTTCATGCATGAACCTAGTTCAAATGGCAAGAAAAACAGGTTTGTGCAGCACAGAAAACCTGGTTTCGTGCGAGGAACGCGGTGGTTTCTCGAATTATGATACAAATCGGCGCGGATTGAAAGTGGGTTTCTTCTGAAACCGTAGTTCGTTGGCTACGCCTCAAACATAGTTCTTTCGTCACGAAACTAAGATTGCGAGCTATAACGCGGTTATAGGGCTGAAAACAGCGGTTTCGTCCACGAAACCTAGTTTCATGGCAAGAACCCTGGTTTCTTGAGCAAGAAACTAGGTTTTGTGAGACACGAACCTGGTTTCGTGCGAGAACCGTGGTTTCTCGATTATGATACAATGGCTTGCATACACGTGCGACCGCCGCTCCTGGGGTTGACGTCACGACGCGTGCACGT
>NW_014578285.1:25023-27396 GCF_000485595.1 Priapulus caudatus
ACGTGTGTGTGTGTGTGCACGTTCTTATCTGTGCCTGCATGGGTGGCTATTGGTGACCGTGTGTGACTGTGTGTGCGCGCGCGTACGTGTGTGTGTGTGTGCACGTTCTTATCTGTGCCTGCATGGGTGGCTATTTGTGACCGTGTGTGACTGTGTGTGTGCGTGTGCGTGTGCGTGTGCGTTTGTGCGCGCGTGTGTGTGTGTGTACGATATTATCTGTGCGTGCCTGTGCTATTTGAGACTGTGTGTATGCTTGTGTGCCTGTGCGTGTGCGTGCGCGTGTGCGTGTGCGCTTGTGCGCGTGTGCGTGTGCGCGTTCTTACATTTCTGTGCGTGGGTTACTGTGACTGTGTGTGACCGTGGGTGTGCGCGTGCGCTCTCGTATTTTTAGTTAGCCTGAAGACAGTAACACTAATTAGGTGTTAGAATGCGACACTAATCACTGGTAACGCACACGACAATTCACACTCGTTCATAATGTCCGTTATCTCGGACGAATCGCCTTTGAAATCTGACGCTAACTAGGGGATAATTATTCGTGCATAGTAATTCATTGCGCAAGCATGGCTGTAATAATGGTTATTTTACTGACATAAACGATGACATAAATATTACGCTTGTATGTACGTCACGCTTACATCGTCACATTGTCTAAAAAACAGTAGAACGTCATCTAGCCGACATTTAACAGACGCGCATCCAATCGTAAGTCCGATGTCTCAGTTAATCGAATCCATACATTTCCATCAATTCCTGACGTTTTCCCCATGGCGCGGCTCACTACGCCTTTTCTCCGAATCTTCGTGAGCATGCAACACACGCGCAGCGAAAGAAATAAGCTCTGTCCGAAGGCAGTTAATCACGCGTTTGCCTTTAGCCCGGAAAGCCGTGACGTGCGCACATCCACGGGCTCCCTATTTCGCCTTGTTACCGGGATGGGACGTGACAGAAACATTTACGGACATTACATTCGATGCCCATACAATTGCAGCGTCACTGAGTCAATTTCTATTTCTAGTTAAAATAATAGGATTTCATCACGAATAGCAATTGTATATCACGCGAAATCGGTATTTGCAGCGCAATGTCTGTCAACACAACAGCCGTAAAGGTCATTTAGTGAGCCAATAAAGACAAATTGGAATTTAATCTGACAAATGGTATGTATACTCATATCAGTGATGTTCAATTATGTCGGCTAGAGCAGGAATATATCCCTTCGGTTTTCGAGAAAAAAGAATGTAAAAGATTTACGATGCTGAAAGATGTGTAAGGCATTTACCCTCCAAGTAGCGAACATTGTCGACAGATGTCGCTGATATCGTTACGTTAATTGCATAGTTTGCTCACCGGTTAGCTATGTTATTATATTATATATAGGAGCGCGCAAGAGCGAGAGAGAGAAACGCAGCGCGAGCAGCGAACGAGAGAGAAGAAAAGAAGAGAGAAGACGACGAAGAGAAAGAGATGGAGGCATGAGGGAGAGAGAGAGAGGAGAGAGGAGAGAGAGAGAGAGGAGAGAGGACGAGAGGATGAGAGAAAGAGAAGAGAGACCAGAGAAAGAGAGAGAGAGCGAGAGAGAGAGAGAGAGGAGATGGAAGAGAGAGAGAGAGAGATGAGCAGAGAGAGAGAGAGAAAAAGATAAGGAGAAGAGGAAAGAGAGCTAGAAGAGAGAGATGAGAAGAGAGAGAGGAGAAAAGAGGACAGAGAAGAGAGAGGGAGGAGAGGAGAGAGAAGAGAAGAGAGAGAGAGAGCAGAGAGAGAGAGAACGCAGATGAGAGAAAGAGACAACACAGAGCAGAGACGAGAGAGAGAG
Organism: Priapulus caudatus; assembly: GCF_000485595.1. Lineage (NCBI taxonomy): Eukaryota > Metazoa > Priapulida > Priapulimorpha > Priapulimorphida > Priapulidae > Priapulus > Priapulus caudatus. The sequence goes on from NW_014578285.1 coordinate 26,840, forward strand.
GAGAGAGAGAGAGAGTGGAGAGAGAGAGAGGAGAAGGCGAGAGAGAAGAGAGAGAGATGAAGAGAGAGAGAGAGAGAAGAGCAGAGGAAAAGATAGAGAGAGAGAGAGACGGAGACCAAGACGAAAGAGAGAGAGAGAGAGGCAAGAGAAGAGAGAGAGAGAGAGAGAGAAAGGTGACGATCCCGGCGTCACGTGGTCTCTGCCTCTCGGATAGGCCTCATTTTGTGTGAATGTCTTACTTTCTGTGGCAAGCGAGACATTTCCTAACGGAGGCGAGCTACCGTCGACGATAATCCGTGTCATCCGCTGTCATTTACTTCACAAAAGCGGCAATGTCGCGAACAGATCACCCGGCGTCAGACTGACGCACCTAATATAACACGTCGCGATTCACTCGCGTCGACGCGTGACGTTATCGAAACGTCTGCTCGCCTGGGCCCGCCGACCGCTCGCCTCTTCGGCTCGCGACTCGAGTAAGTTACGTGATCGCCGCCTAATACCATAATTCTTCGCGGGGAAATATCTCGCTGCGGTCGCCGCCGCCTCGTGCTGCTGCT
>NW_014578285.1:27421-45048 GCF_000485595.1 Priapulus caudatus
TTGTTATGATATATATTACTATGATATTGTATTGATATATAGTATAGTATATTTATATTATTACTAGTACCATGCGGCGGCGGTCGGTACCCGCCTTCTCTACCAGCTCCTAACAACCATCAATGGGCGGGACTGCATGACACGTAAAGCCCAGCGTCCCTCGCTCCTTCGATGCCATCCTCTTATGTAGCGGCTGTTAAGGCGACAGCCCCCGCCGACCAGCTCGCCTTCTGAAGCCGGCGAAATCCGACCACACGTCGAATTCACGCGGATCTTCTAACGGCTCCAGTTGCGGTTGATTGTCGCTAGATGAGCTCTGTGTCGACGACACACGAGGTCGCGCCTTTTCTTCTCCTAGTTCGCGCAGGCGCCGGGCGCACAAACTTAATAGACGGCAGCAGCTGGCTAGTACCTGCCGCTAGCTCCGTTAGACCTGCGCTTAGGCCCCGCTATACCTGCGCTAAGCTCCGTATATACGCTGGCGGTGAGCCCCGTAGGACCTGCCGCTAGGCCCCGTAGAAACCTTGCGCTAGTCCCGCAGACCTGCGCCTAGCCCCCGTATGTGCTGCGGCTAGCCCCCGGTAAGCCCTGCGCTAGCCCCCGTTAGACCTGCGCTAGAAACAAAAAAACCCCCGTAGACCTGCGCTAGCCCCGCTACGACGCTGCCCGCTAGGCCCCCGTACTACCTCCCTAGCCCCCGGAGAGGCCTGCGCTAGGCCCCGGTATACCTGCGCTAGCACGTAACGCTGCGCAGCCCGTAGGCCTGCGCATAGGCGCCGTAGACCTTGTGCTAGCGCCCGTAGAGCACTGCGCTAGCCCCCGCTTGAGACCTGGCTAGCGCGCGGTAGACCTGCGCTAGCCCCGGTATACTGCGGCGTAGCCCGGTGACCTGCCCTAGCCCCCGGTAGACACTGCGCCTAGGCCGCCGTTAGTACCTGCGCTAGCCACCCGTAGACCTGCGCCCAGCGCCCCTTACCTCCTACCCCCGTAGACCTGTGCTTAGCTCCCGTAGACCTGCCCCTAGCCCCGTAGGACCTGCGCTAGGCTCCCGCTAATACCTGCGCTATGCCACCGTAAACCTGCCGCCAGGCCCCGTAGGCCTTGCGCTTAGCCCGTAGACCTGTGCTAGCTCCGTATACCTGCACGCTAGCCCCTTATACGTTGCGCTATTCCCCGTAGACTGCGCTAGCCCCGTATACCTGCCTAGCGCCCCGTAGACTGCCCGGCTAGGCCCCGTTACCTGCGGCTAGCCACCGCTAAACTGGCGCGAGCCCCGTAGGCCTGCCCGTAAGCCCCCGTAGGACCTGCGCTAGGGCCCTTAGAGCTGCGTAGGGCCCGTATTACCTGCCCGCCAGCCCCGCTAGGCCTGCGCTAGCCCGTAAGACCTGTGCCTTTAACTCCCGTAGACCTGCCCTAGCCCCCGTAGACCTGCGCTAGGCCCCGTATACCTGCGCTAGCCACCGTAAACCTGCGCCAGCCCCCCGTAGGCCTGCGCTAGCCCCCGTAGACCTGTGCTAGCTCCCGTATACCTGCGCTAGCCCCCGTATACTTGCGCTAGCCCCCGTAGACCTGCGCTAGGGCCCCCGTATACCCTGGCCCTGCCCCGTAGACCTGCCGCTAGGCCCCGTATACGCTTGCGCTAGCCGACCGTAAACCTGCGCCAGCCCCGTAGCGCCCTGCCCCTAGCCCCCGTAGACCTGCGCTCAGGCCCGTAGACTGCCGCTAGCGCCCCGTATACCTGCGCTAGCCCCTTAGACTGCGCTAGCACGTAGATACCTGCGCTAGCCCCGCCTAGACCTGCCGCTAGTCCCGCAGACCTTGCGCTAGCCCCCGTATACTTGCGCTAGCCCCCGTAGACCTGCGCTAGCCCCCGTATACCTGCGCTAGCCCCCGTAGACTGCGCTAGCCCCCGTATACCTGCGCTAGCCACCGTAATACCTGCGCCCAGCCCCCGTAGGCCTGCGCTAGCCCGTAGACCCTGTGCTAGCTCCGTATAGCTTGCGCTAGCCCCGTATACTTGCGCCTAGCCCGTATAACCTGCGCTAGCCCCCCGCTGATACCTGGCCGCCAGCCCCCGTAGACCTGCGCTAGCCCCCGTAGACTTGCGCTAGCCCCCGCGCGCACGCTGACGACTAAACACCATTCTATTCCCACACTAAACACTATTCCCCGCAGGGCACGAGCCGCTCGCCGAGCACAATTGCCGCCGCGGCCGTCATGAATCCCGCGGGGCTGAATAGCGGTAGCAGATAATGCCCTGCGGCGCGGCGACGATCCAGGAGCGAGCCCCCGCTGCAGAGCCCGACCTCGGTTCCTATTTACTTTCGCTACCGGTAATCAACGGAATTGTTCCGAGCTGAATGGCCGCCGCCGAAAGGCGAGATGCGAGCGAATTATTTCGAGGGGCCCTCTCATCGTGGATGTGTGGGCGAACTGTGCGCTGGCTGGAGCAGCTATCATGTAGAAGGGAGCCGGCGGCGACGCTATCGTAGCGTGACATTATTACTGTGTGCGGTAATCGATAGCATGAGTAGGAGCCCCTGAAGCCATAGATAGTGCGGTAGCGGAGAAGAAGGACTTCAGGAGGAGTGAGATTAGAGATATGAGACTAGGAGAGAGAGAGAGAGAGAGGAGAGAGAGGATAGGGGGGAGGAAAGAATCAGGAGAGAGGAGAGAGAGAGAAAAGTAAGAGAGAGAGAGAGAGAGAGCCGCGCACGAGAGAGAAGGAGATTGAGAGATAAACTGGGAGATATATCGTGATAGAGTAAGAGAGAGATATAGAGAGGGAGAAGAGAAAGAAAGAGAGAGAAAGAAAGAAACGCGAGAGAGGATGAGCAGAGAGAAGAGAGAGAGGAGAGAGAGAGAGAGAGAGGAGAGAAAGAGAATAGAGCGAGGAAAGAAGAAGAAAGAGCGAGAGAGAGAAGGAGCAGATAGAAAGAGAGGAACGAGAGATTGAGAAAGAGAGAGCGAGATAGAAATACTGCGCGCACGCACGCTGCTTAATCACTGGCATGCTAAACATTACACGGGGTGTGGTAAGTGCGATCTAAGCGCGCACTAATGCCGCACTGTCGTATTTCCAATGAGGTTTCGCAGCGGCCTAACTCGCAGCATGACAACGCGTATCGATGGTCGCAGCAATTCCAGCGGGAAAGCGCCAGCCACATTGCGCTGATGCTGGCAACATCGTGAGACTGCTTAGAATTGCCTCTCCGTAAACACAGATCATCTCAGGAAGCGCGGGGCGACGAGAGAGTAGAGATGAGAGAGAGATGCGGCGCAAGAGAGAGAGAACGCGCGCGGAGAGAGAAAAAAGAGAGGAGCAGAGAGAAAGAGAGAGAGAGAGAGAGAGAGAGAGAGAGAGAGAGAGAGCAGAGAGAGAGAGAAGAGACAAGCAGAGAGAGAAGAGAGAGAAGAGAGAGAGACGAGGAGAGAGAGAGAGAGAGAGAGAGAGAAAGAAGAGAAAGAGAGAGAGAGAGAGAGAGGAGAGAGAGAGAGAGAAGAGAGAGAGAGAGAGTTAGAGAGCAGAGAGAGAGAGAGAAATGAGGACCGACGAGCAGAGAGAGACGAGAGAGAGAGAGAAGAAGAGAGAGAGAGTAGAGAGAGGCAGAGAGAGAGAGAGAGAAGAGAGAGAGATGGAGGAGAGAGAGAGAGAAAGAGAGAGAGAGAGAGAGAGAGAGAAAGAGCATGAGAAGAGGATGGGAGAGGAGAGAGAGAGAGGAGATAAGTGTGAACGATCCGCGTCAGCGTGGTCACTCTCTCGCGGAGGCTGCTCTTTGTGTGAATGTTCTTGCGTTTTTGTTTCGCAGCCGACATACGAAGACATTTCCTAACACGGAGCGATGCTACCGTCGACGTATCCGTGTCATCCGCTGTCAATTTACTTCACAAAAGCGCAATGTCGCGGAACAGTCACCGCGGCGTCGACTGACGACCTAATATAACACGTCGCGATACTCCGCGTCGACGCGTGACGTTAATCGAAACGTCGCTCCGCCCGCGACGCCTCGGCCTCTTCGTCGTCGTACTCGAGTATACGTGATCCGCCGCCTATCCATAATTCTTCCGGGGAATATTCGCGCGGTCGCCGCCGCCGTGCTGCTGCTGCTGCTACTGCTACTGCTACTGCTACTGCTGCTGCTACTGCTGCTGCTGCTGCTGCTACTGCTGCTGCTGCTGCTGCTGCTGCTGCTGCTGCTGCTGCTGCTGCTGTTGCTACTGCTGCTGCTGCTACTGCTACTGCTGCTGTTGTTGCTGCTACTGCTGCTGCTACTGCTGCTACTACTGCTGCTGCACTCGGCAGACGACGAGAGGAGCGTAGAGTGTGTTTCAAACAGCGTCTACTTATCGCAATCGTAATCTTGGTCTCGTGTGTAATGAGTTTTGTCGCTAATCGTTCACCGCAGGCATCGCTGCTGCCGAGCGAACGTTCTCTATGTGTGCAATAATGGAAGCCATGCGCCTGTGCGAGAGACGAACGATTGCCTAAGCCACCGCGCGCACATATATTCGGCTTTAGAAACGCACTCGTCTATCGTTGCCACTTGAACGTCGTTGCCAGAACCGGAAGCTCATAGAACCACAGTGATCGAGTGCGTAGACCTATATTCGGGCATCGAGATGAGATGCAATAAATACGAGGGAATATTTACTTACAGGCGGTGGTGAAAGCTTCAGTTAAGATGATTACCCAAGGGGGAGTAGTAAAAAATAACATTCAGTATTATATATCCATAAATGTATCCATCTATTAACTGTCCGCTCGCATGATTGACCGTCTCTGTATCTAACCGTTTGTTGGTCCCTCCGTCCGTCCGTCCATCCATCCATCCACCCTTTCATCCATCTAATCCAGCGACGCATTCAAATAATGGCCATCCTCTGTAAGAGTGCAATTTTCGAAATTCGAATAATGTTAAAGTTAAGTCTTTGTAGAGCTCCATTACTGCAAAGAAACGCGTTTACCCATTTGTGACGCTTTCAGCGATAATGCGACACATTAAATAATATTATAAGTGCGAAGATCTGAGATTAGTTTTCTAAAACCGTGCTCCATACAAACGCGTCACAAGTAACCGCTGTCAAGTAACAAGCAAGCAGCCCGACATGCGGGTAGGCAGCAAGCAGGCAGCAAGCAGGCAAGCAGGCAGCAAGCAGGCAGCAAGCAGGCAGCAAGCAGGCAGGCAAGCAGCAGACAGCAGGCAGCAAGCAGGCAGCAAGCAGGCAGCAAGCAGGCAGGCAAGCAGCAGACAGCAGGCAGCAGGCAGCAAACAGGCAGGCAGGCAAGCAGGCAAGCAGGCACCAAGCAGGCAGGCAGGCAGTCAGGCAGCAAGCATGCAGCAGGCAGGCAGGCAAGCAGGCAAGCAGGCAGCAAGCAGGCAGGTAGGCAGTAAGGCAGCAAGCAGGCAGCAAGCAGCAGGCAGGCAGCAAGCAGGCAAGCAGGCAGGCGGGCAGGCAGACAGTAAGCAGACAGCAGGCAGCAAGCAGGCAGCAGGCAGCAGATAACAAGCAGCAAGCAGGCAGCAATCAGGCAGCAGGCAGGCAAGCAGGTAGGCGGGCAGCAGGTAGCAAGCAGCAGGCAGCAAGCAGGCAGGCAGGCAAGCAGGCACCAAGCAGGCAGGCAGGCAGGCAGCAAGCAGCAAGCAGGCAGCAGGCAAGCAGGCAGGCAGGCAGCAAGCAGCAAGCAGCAAGCAGGCAGGCAGGCAGGCAGGCAGCAGGCAGGCAGCAAGCAGCAAGCAGGCAGCCCCCCCCCAGTTGTTCACAGACATCTACCCATTCATGTAAACTAATTCATCAAAATATCACCAGAATGCTACTCTCTATGCGAAACACATTGTCTGACGGCCTGCTCCGTCGCACAGATCAACTAATTACTCTGTGTAATTAGGCATGTATTAATCGCATCTCTTCGACCATTCATGCAAGCCAGCAGTAATGCTGGTTAGTTGCTTCCCTCATTAATCGTACTCAGGCAGCTCGTATAAATAGACGTATATGCAAACCAGCCCAGAGCTGAGGGGGTTATTATGCGTGGACGATTTCTAGTTAGCGCGTTTACAACAATATATGTGTACATGTGCGAGCACGTGCGCGTGCGCATGCATTCGCGTGGGCACATTCAACACAGTACAAATGAGAATGCGTTCGTGCATGTAGCGTATTTATATACGCGCGTGCGTTCGTGCGTGCACGCGGCGCACGTGCGCGTGTGTGCGCGCGTTTTGCGAATCACAGCAGAGCAATCCGCTGCACGCGCACGCGCATGCGCAATAGTCGCACAACATCCTCAAGTGTTGACGCCTTTTGCGAGCAATCAGCGAGAAATGGTCGACGTATGCTTTCATACGACAGTGGATGGAATCCACGCGAACATCGCTGTCATAAGATGAGCTGTCAGTAAAACTGCCGTCTATTCGCTGCGATCCTCTCAATTACGATAGAAATTCTGAGCGATCGCAGTCAAAAAGCTGATCAATTTATTTTCTCCTGTCGAGCAAATTGCATTCGAACTAGAATAGGCAAATCAGATATCAAAGCTACTATACGTTGCAACGTGTTCGCTGTCAGCCTAATGCATCAAAACCACCCGCGATGCGCTGACGTTCTTATGTTTCCGAAAGGTTTAAATAAATAATAAAGGTGAAGTCTCGGAGACATACGATACCTGATCGTCGGGCAGATATAGCAAAGTATTAGCGAGCTTTGGTCGCTGCATGTTGTTGCAGCAAAATGCATAGATATTCCTACTGTGAGCTCGTCAATTTTGCAAAAATTCACTACAACTCATTTGTATTGCTACTTTCATAACATTTCTTCACAAAATCTTAACGAGAGTGCTTGTCTTACGAAAGTCGCACCAGAGTGATGTTTGCACATCCGGGACACAGCCGAGCAACAATCGTTAACAGTTTTTTTCCATGATAAAACAAGTTATAATTCATTATTCTATGTTTGTTCTGTACAAAATTGTGATATTTGTTTAAATCGTCTGTTAACCACGTAACTTATGCAATCAGCAAACAAATATAGTGTTTTAGGGTCCTACTTCCAGGAACTATTTGCGCTAGCGTACCCCTTTCGTTCAACATAATTTTTGTGTTGTTTGCATTTCGTGATGTTTGCATACTGCAAGTATGCTCACAGTAGGTGTGTGTAGGCTGTTTGTTGCGAGATTTATTCATTCGCTTTAGAGTTGGTATCTATCAGCTATTACATCCTGCTGGTGTTGCTCTGATTGATAGCATGCTGGTTAATGACTTGATACTGACGTGCACGGTTACTATGCTGGCACAACAGTGATACCATGCAATTACCAAGCTAATATAACACTGGTACCATGCCGATATCATGCTGATACCATGGTATTATAACACTGGGACCATGCTGATATCATGCTGATACCATGCTATTATAACACTGGTACCATGCTGATATCATGCTGATACCATGGTATTATAACACTGGGACCATGCTGATATCATGCTGATACCATGCTACAGACGTCGGCACGGGTGCGTGGTCGCCAACAGACGTCGGCACGGGGGCGTGGTCGCCAACAGACGTCGGCACGGGTGCATGGTCGCTAGCAGACGTCGGCACGGGTGCATGGTCGCTAGCAGAGGCCGGCACGGGGGCGTGGTCGCTAACAGACGTCGCCATAGGGCGTGGTCGCCAGTGTAGGAAAGCGCCGGCTTCTCCACACTTAGGGTTTACATTGATAATTTCCCGTGAGTCTGCTTCAGCTTGGCCGCACGGCGTAGGCCACCAAGATAACACCAATATAAGTCGCGCGGGTGAGATACTGGGGCCATTAGATAACTATTATGGACTTGTTGACACCAAACGCGCAGGGACAAGGAACTCGGCTCTCATCCTCTAGGCAGCACGGTCCAGTTTCCACCAAGCTCCTCCACCCTCTCCCAGCCACACTCGTCCGTTTCTCCGTCTGCCTTGATATCCTCACACGAGTCCGCCTAACTATCTTCTCGTATTCTCCCGTACCCCCACGTATCCCCGCACGTATCTGCTGCCTGCCGTTTTCTCCCCGGCCGAGCGTCTCCGAGATTATCTGCGTTAAGCACGTAAGGTACGAGGTTATTGTTAGTCGGTCACATTGTGTGTAGTCACATGTGTAGTCTTTTATGTAGTATGTAGTAGAAAGTTTATTGTTTGCTGTAATATAACAAACGGAGAGTAACGCTATCTTTCTGAGTTCGTGTTCTATCTGTGTTCTCGTACGTGGGCTTTATCGCCGCAACCTGATACTACCCCTTAAGAAACGGGTGCCACTAGCGCACCTACTAAACCGTAGAACCTGTGGAGCGGGAAGACTATCTCGTCCTTAGACCAGCTGACGTCGGCACGGGCGCGTGGTCGCCAGCTGACGTCGGCACGGGGGCGTGGTCGCAAGCTGACGTCGGCACGGGAGCGTGGTCGCCAACAGACGTCGGCACGGGGGCGTGGTCGCTAGCTGACGTCGGCACGGGTGCGTGGTCGCTAGCAGAGGTCGGCACGGGGGCGTGGTCGCTAGCTGACGTCGGCACGGGTGCGTGGTCGTTAGCAGAGGTCGGCACGGGGGCGTGGCCGCCAACAGACGTCGCCACGGGGCGTGGTCGCTAGCTGACGTCGGCACGGGTGCGTGGTCGCCAGCTGACGTCGGCACGGGTGCGTGGTCGCTAGCTGACGTCGACACGGGGGCGTGGTCGCTAGCTGACGTCGGCACCATGACTTATGCATCAACCTATCTGACATGTAGACGTTGTTTTGCCTCCGTGGAGATCTTTTCTAAGTGAATATTGATCAGTTCAAATAGCCATTTAACGCACTGACCGAATAACTTCCCCTTTCAGAATGTGCGTTGTGAATACAGTCATTACATCGTGGGGTTAGATTGCGGCTCTTACGGTTTAGCCACGCGTATATAGGGAAGAGAGTAAGCCGATTGTAAAAACCAATGCCGGAGATATCGTCGTCGGGGGGCGCTGCAAGCGGCGGCGCAACAAGAAACGTTCAACACGGACACACAATATGAAAACACGTATACAGTATTCCCATGGGATGGAGAGCGAAAGATAGCGCGCACGCTATATATATATTTTTCTCTCTCTGTGGGTGCCTGTGTGACTATTAGTGACCGTGTGTGAGTGTTTGTGCACGTGCGTGTGCGTGTGCGATTGTGCGCGCGTACGTGTGCGCGTTATCATCTGTGCGTGCCTGTGTGACTATTTGAGACTGGGTGTGCGCTTGTGTGCATGTGCGTGTGCGTGTGCGTGCGCGCTTGTACGCGAGTGCGTGTGTGTGTGTGCACGTTCTTACCTGTGCCTGCATGGGTGGCTATTTGTGACCGTGTGTGACTGTGTGTGCGCGCGCGCGCGCGCGCGCGTGTGTGTGTGTGTGTGTGTGTGTGTGTGCACGTTCTTATCTGTGCCTGCATGGGTGGCTATTGGTGACCGTGTGTGACTGTGTGTGCGCGCGCGTACGTGTGTGTGTGTGTGCACGTTCTTATCTGTGCCTGCATGGGTGGCTATTATAGATAGATAGATAGATAGATAGATAGATAGATAGATAGATAGATAGATAGATAGATAGATAGATAGATAGATAGATAGCTAGATAGATAGATAGATAGATAGATAGATAGATAGATAGATAGATAGATAGATAGATAGATAGATAGATAGATAGATGGATAGATAGATAGAGATAGAGAGCGCGACAGCGAAAGAGTGCAATAGTGAGCATGAGAGCGAGAGAACGAGAAAAGACGAGAGCGAGAGAGATAGGAAGAGAGAAGGGCAAGAGGAGGGCTAGCGTCTGGCCGCCATCTTTTTGATGACAATTTTCGACGACAATGTCCCGGAACACGGCCTCGCAGAGGAGCGTTGTTGATCGCAGTCCTGTCGATGCGATGTCTATCGCGGGATACGCATGCGTGGGCGCAGGGGAGAGCTTTACTTGGCAGGAAGAAAATAAATTACTTGCGATCAGGATCTATGGCAATTATTTATTGCGAGCCCCGGATTACGGAGTAGCACAATCATGGCGTCGCAATTGGAACGTCCTAATTTGTGTAATCACGATTTCGTTTACCTTTGGGTTCGTCGTCAGCAGCAGACCTTCCTCCCGACCCTTGGGGGAAATCCGCCATCGATCCTCCCACGGGTTACTAGGAATGCGCATGGCCAACGACGTTCACTTGGTCGGACCTGGCGTAAAGCCAGGCGAATGCGTAAATGGTTTGTGATACTACAGGATCTTCCGGGATATTTATGCACGCCGGGAAAAAATTGTCGTAGGAAGAGAGATATCGCTGGCCTTCCTCTGCTGCTCCCATCTGCTGCTTACGCTAAGGATGTGTCCGCTTGCGCTACTACAGCTCGACGTGATGCGCCACCTACTGGTTGCACACGTGCCTGGTCATTTTTGCATGTGCAGCAGAGGTCTGCGAGTAACGCAGGTAACATGGCGTCGGCTGATGTAGCAGGGTAGTACGTGTTTCATAGGCGATAATGAAGAAATGTGGAATTACTTGAATGATTGGCAGGCTCAGCGAATTACGGGGCTGCCCGATCCATGACACGCAATGCAAAACCATAAATGCGATGGTATATACAAGTATAGCATCTAATGCTGCGGCTGAAATATGAAAAATGCGGAGTCCATTTCGTGAAAAACGCAACTACACTGAATCAACGCAAACTCCGTGTTTATCTTCCCATATACACACATAATTATATGGCTCTAGTGTAAAGCGATGTCCATTGCGTGTACACTAGACGCTACGCGCTTAGAACTACACATGAAACCCTAGCAAATGCGCTGCACTTTTTGGGTGCGAGAACTTGACGATTTCTCGAAATGTCACTGCGGCCGTGTGAGAAGTATTGTAGACGACAACTACCACAGACCGCCTACGCCAAAATTTAAATAATTTAAAATGATTTTTTTGGGTTGTTGCTACAGAGCTTTAGAGTATTTAGAGTGGTTTGTAGGCGAGCTCGCATGACTTGAGCAGCAAACCGGAGGTACACGCTTCTCTTTCGGCCGCAAGTAGAATTGAAACAGTAATTGTCCGGTAAAGGTCGCAGTGAATAAGAGCAGTATCCTAATACAGGCGCGAACTCTTTCGCTCCAAATTAGTGTCAGCGCGCGTGGTCTGTTGGCGCAAGTCGCATGTCCGTGACCGTAAATCGCGGCTCAGGCTAGCAGTGCAGTGCAATCTTGCAGTAATTCAACCATTCATGATCCCGCATATGTCAAGTGGGATTGGCAGGTGTGAGGGGAGGGGGAGGCATTGTGTAATTCGCATTTCATCGCTCCCGTTTCATAACACGATCGGATATCGCAAGGCATCGCAATTGTGGCCCCGTATATGAATATATATATATATAAACACCACGCTCTTGTTCGCATCAGTCATTCAACGAAGATAATTGTACATGTGCGACAAGGATTTAGCAACTACGGCGAGTGAATGCGCTGCGCTGCATGCACGTACACAATGTTTATGTAAACATGTCGCGTGATATAGTGATGCATTAACCTTCCAATTTATCATTGTATCTAATTTATGACTTATCTACTAACATAGTGGCGTCCAGAGAGACCGGGTACAAGATTGCGTTGCGCAAAAGATGCGTTGTTCCCCGACCGCCGAGCCCGGTCAAGGCACGCACTTCCGCGGGTCCTGGGCGCACGCGACCGCGGGGGTGTTGCACGTACCATTTGGCGCTGCCCGGTATACGGATTCGCGCGCCGAAGGAAGGCGGGCCGACCGGTTACGTCGGCCTCTTGGGGGGGCTTTCCGATTATTAGATTGACCCGCGTTTGTACATCCTCGCCGTCGTCCCGTCACCTGCCGTATTTGCGTACCTTATCTGACGCATATTGTCACCTGCCGTGACTACAATGTTCACCTAGTCACTTTCATGCCCTTTACACGGTCTCCTCACCCTGCGTATACTCGTTTGCTGTAGTATGCGCTAGATATCAATAAGGTATCTTATTTATGATATTATACATGCATCAATGCTGCCGCAGCCAGGCACACAGGCACTTGGAGCCGTTTCAATAAAATATAATGCTAAAAATATATACGAAATCTATTTACTACCAAAGATCTTAAGATTGTTTCTCTACTCTCTTCACCTATTATTGCCGACAATTTTCCTGTAAATCCCGTCAAATGCTCATCTGCAACACACTGTCACACGCTGGCCGCGCACGCTAGCTGCTGCACACTGACACATAATGTTATCTGGGATTACCGTAAATGTTCCGCTAAAGTCCTGTTTCTACAAGGTACACACTCAGGAGGAGACCTATGGCCTCATGAAAATGTGCGGTAAAGAGACCAAAATTATGCCTCTACGATATTTAGAATTTTAGTTATTCAAACAAAATAAACCAATTTCATTGCGCGGCATCTTGAAATCCAAGATGGCCGCCATCCTATGCTTTTCTAAGTGTTCATAACTCGGGTTCTCCCACTATCTGAAATGTGGGTATAGACAGCACAACATTATGTTCTACGACGGTTGCCTGAGAGTCTAGTTATTCAAAATTAAACATATTCACTGGCGGCGATTATTGAAATCCAATATGGCCGGCCATCGTAGTTCCTCTAAGTGTTTGATATTGGGTTCTCACTATCTCGAAAATGTCGGTATAGGCCACCAACATTATGTCTCACGACGTCTGGGAGCTCCAGATATTCAGAAAATCCATTTTCGCTGGGCGGTCAATTTTGGATTTCAAGATGGCCGCCCACAATACGCAAAAAGCTCAGCCTGGAAACGATACCCAGTGGACTCCCCAGGTATCATAGAACATGATATTTACCCGTTTCCACCTCTACCCAAAAAAAGTTTAGCCATCCTTATTTTGGATATCTGCCCCCCTGACTATAACTATATATTTATAGCAGCTAGGTATCTCCACGTATTCTGGTGCCACAGGCAGCGCGGGGAGGAGGACGGGCTGCAATCTCTCGCTGCCGTGTTCGTAACAAACCATGTGTTAATAGCACCCACGGCTTGCTGCGGAGCTATCATTATGCATTACGATTCTGCCCAACGAGGCCTGTTAGCGATCCATTATCTATTACATGTCTTTCTACCCTCTCTCTCTTCTTCTCTCTCATCTCTCTCTCTCTCTCTCTCTCCTCCCCTCTTCTCTCTCTCTCCTCTTCTCCTTCCTCTCCCTTCCTCCTCTCTTCTCTCTCTCTCTCCTCTCTCTCTCTCTCTCTCTATCTCTCTATCTCTCCTCTCGTCTCTCTCTCTCTCTGCTCTCTCTGGCTCTCCCTCTCTCTCTCTCTCCTCTCTTGCTTCTCTCTCTCTCTCTCTTGTCTCTCATCTTCACCTCTTTCTTCTCTTTTCTCCACTCCCCACCGGCTCTCTCTCTCTCTCTCTCTCCACTCCCGCTCCCTCTCTTCTCATCTCTTTCTCCCATCCACCGGTCTCTCTCTCTCTCTCTCTCTCTCCCTCTCCCTCTCTCTCTCTCTCGCCTCGCTGCGTGTTCAAAGTGCGAGAGCGTGGCATGCGCCCGCTGCGCATGTCATCGCGTACGCGGCAAGAGCGAGCGCTGCTGCTGATTGACAGCATTTTCTTGGGGTTTTTGTAGGAGCCATAGTCCTACCCTTGAGGCGCGCCACCCCAAAAATGTTTAGGGCCGTTTGGAGATGCCTCTAGGCGTCGATCTGCGGATATGTCGCTTTGGAATTCGCCCAGTTTTCGCGGATTTGTTTTCAGAGCGATTCCGGTTGATCGTGTCTAGACGGACAAGTAAGGGGGCGGGCGTAATCTCGCTTGGGGCGTGGCACTTCACGCGACTGTGGTCGCGCGCACACTACGTGGCGCATGTCCGGACCAGAGGAGAGACCGGATACTAAGAGAGGCGATGCGCAAAGCGGCGTTGATCCTGACCGCTGGAGCGGGATGTTGTGGCAGTTCCGCCGGCAAGCGCATGCGACCGCGGAAACGTGCTACGATGCATTCAGGCGCTTGGGAGCTTATGGAAGATAAAAGAGAATACTACACTAATCGTGCGCCAAATCCCATAGCCGCAGCGTCTAGTTTTTTTCCGCTACGCAAATGCGAAAGGCGGTTCTCTGATTGGACTGCTTTTGATTCTGCTTGACGCGATAACCTTCAAAAACAAGAGAAAACAAACTTTCCATTTGTAATATGTTTATTAGTTCCTCATCAGGCGATATAAGTAAGTTTAAAACACACATTTTACTCATTAATAATAGAATATAATTCACTATAATTACAATTCTTTGGTGTGAACTGATGTTTATTCTTTCATTTATCTTTAGCGTGATCCGCTGCGGCATCGCTTGAGCGCCGAGTCTATAACACGACGACGTCGTTCTCATTTAGGGTAGCGCGCGTCGTACGAGCATAGCGAACGACGACGCCCGCGCAAACGACTTTACGTGGCGGATTAGCTGACGATCGGCAATTTTCGGCTAATCTCGGCGTGTGCGGCGCGCGCATCAGGTGCACAGCCTGCGCTCAAGCCTAGCCACAGACCTGGGCGATTTTGGCGTGCTCGCTCGCCAGCAACTGCAAACACAAGCGTCCGGTCGATGTGTCATTGTGCGCGCACACATGCGATTTTCGAAGGCAATTCTAGAGCAATTTGAGAGCCGATTGGGAGCGAGAGTCGTTCAAATCAAAACAGTTTGAATTTTCTTGCAACTCGTCGCAAGCGACCAGAATTCGTATGGGTTGCAGAGTGCACAGTTCCCGCAGTAGGTACGATTTTCATAGGCAATTTTTCTCTGTCTGATTGCATTGGAAAGTCGCCACTGCTGCGCTAGGCTTTAGTGTGAGCGTTCTGCCCAGCTCGCTCGTTCGTCGCGCTAGACCCGCTCCGCGACGTCACGAGGGGCGTGAACGTGCGACGCGCGCTCTCCGGGGTGACGTTCCGAGGCGTGCAGCTGCAGACGCGCCAGCTCCCTGGCGGGTGACGCGTCACGAGGCGTGCACGTGTATGGCAAGCCATTTGTATCATAATTCGAGAAACCACGGTTCCTCGCACGAAACCAGGTTTCGTGTTCACAAAACCTAGTTTCTTGCTCAAGGAAACCAGGGTTCTTGCCATGAACTTGAGGTTTCGTTGGCACGAAACTGGTTTCTAGCCTATAACCGCCAGTTATAGCATCGAATCTTAGTTTCTTGAACAAGAAACTAGGTTATTGGAAGCAAGACCAGATTTCAGCAAGAAACCCACTTTCAACCGCGCCTTTCTGTATCATAATTACGAGAAACCACGGTTCCTCGCACGAAACCAGGTTTCGTGCTCACAAAACCTAGTTTCTCTGCCTGAAACCTGGTTTCATGGCATGAAATTGGTTTCTAGCCTATAACCCGACAGTTATAGCTGGAATCTTAGTTTCTGAGCCAAGAACCTAGGTTTTTGGGAGCAGAACTAGGTTTCAGCAAGAAACCATTTCAACCGCGCATTTGTATCATAATTCGAGAAAACCATAGTTCGGAGCGACGAACAGGTTTTCGTGCTCAAAACCAAGTTTCTTGCCATGTAAACTAGGTTTCATGCATGAAACGCGGTGGTTTCTAGCCCTTAACCGACAGTTATAGCTGCGAAGCTTAGTTTCTGACCAAGAAACTAGGTTTTTGGAGCAAGAACCACTTTCAAACGCGCCATTGTATCATAATTCTCGAGAAAACCATAGATTTCGAGCGACGAAACCTAGTCTCGAGCGTACGAACCTAGTTTTCGAGCGGACGAAACATAGTTTCCGTGTTGCTAAGTGCCCGTATCTAGGATTTCGTCTCCGAGCCGTGACGTCAGGTAGTTCAGCCATCGGGGGCACTGCTCAGTATATACTATAGAATAAACATATAGTTATGGGCTAATTAATTAAATATTGTATAATAAATTAAATATGCTGTGCTATTAAATGGTATTGAGAGTGTCGTGCGTGTGATCTGCGTGTCCGCGTGCACCGTGCGTGTACCCGTGTTTACGTGCGTGTACAGCGTGTACCGGCGTGCACGTGCGTGTCCAGCGGTGTAACGTGCAGTGTGCCGCGTGTACCCGCGTGCAGACGGTGCTACGTGCGTGTTACCCGCGCTGCCCAAACGCGTGTACGTGCCGTGTTACCACGTGTACTGCGGAATAACACGCACGTACACGCACGTACACGCACGTACACGCGTGTGGAACGCGGGTACACGCCGGTAGACGCGGTACACGCACGTACCGCTTGGTCACACGCACGTGCCACGCGGGTACACGCACTGTACTCGTGGTACACGCCGATACACGCGGGACACGCACGTACACGCACTAACGCACGTACAACACACTACACGCAGTACACGCGGGTACACCTCGTACACGCACGTTACACGCTGGTACAACGCCACGTGCACGCGGCACACGCACTTTTACACGACGTCACACGCGGTACACGCACGTGCACGCGGGTACACGCACAGCATGCACGCAGTACACGCCGCACTAAGTCGTGCACGCGTCCTGCACGCGGTACACGCGACGTACACACACGTACAACGCGGCCGTACACGCGGCGGTACGCACACGTACGACTGAGGTACCGCACGTGCACGCAGGGCACACGAGTACACGCACGTACACGCACGTACCACGCGGGTAACTCACGTGCACACACGGGTACACGCACGTGCCGCACGTTACACGCGTCGTGCACGCGCGGTACACGCACGTACACGTCACGTACACGCGGTACCGGGGTACAGCGCAGTACACGCTGGTACACGTCACGTGCAGCGGGTACACGCTGGATACACGCACGATACACGGGGTAGACGCACGTGCACCGCGGGTACACGCGATACACGCACGTACACTCTCATTACATTTATAGCACAGCATAGTTTTAATTTATTTATAAATATTTAATTAATTAGCCTAATAGTATGTTATTTTCAATATGTATTGGACTGAGCAGATGCCCGAGTTGGCTGAACTACGCTGAGTCACGCTTCGGGCATTACGAATCCTAGATACGGGCCTTTAGCAACGACGAAACTAGGTTTTGTCGCTCGAAACTAAGGTTTCGTTCGCTCGAAACTATGTTTCTCGAATTATGCATAACAAATGCGCGGTTGAAAGTGGGTTTTCTTGCTCCCAAAACCTAGTTTTCTTGCTCAGGAACTAAGATTCAGCTATAACTGCGCGTTATAGGGCTAGAAACCAGGTTTCATGCCATGTGAAACCTAGTTTCATGGCAAAGAAACCTTGGTTTTGTGAGCACGAAACCTGTTTCGTCCGCTCGATAACTATGGATTCTCGAATTTATGATATTCACATGGCGCGGTTTGAAGTGGGTTTCTTGCTGAAACCTAGGTTCCTGCTCAAACCTAGTTTCGTGTGCTCAAGAAACTAAGATCAGCTATACTGCGTTATAGGCTAGAAACAGGTTTCATGCATGGAACCTAGTTCTGCAAGAAAAACTAGGTTTGTGAGCACAGAAAACCTGGTTTCCGCGTGCGAGGACCGTGTTTCTCGAATTATGGATACAATCGGCGCGGATTGAAAGTGGGTTTCTTGCTGAAAACCTAGCGTTCTACGCTCAAACATAGTTTTTCGTCACGAAACTAAGATTCGAGCCA
>NW_014578285.1:45073-49099 GCF_000485595.1 Priapulus caudatus
CGCGGACGGGCTGCATCCGGCGCATACCCACGCCTCCCTATCGCTAGCGAATCCGTATAGCGGCCAGCGTAAGCATCGCGCAGTTTTCGTCACACGTACACCGACTCGCGCTACGTCGGCCTCTTGGGGGGGCCTTTCCGATTATTAGATTGACCCGCGTTTGTACATCCTCGCCGTCGTCCCGTCACCTGCCGTATTTGCGTACCTTATCTGACCGCATATTGTCACCTGCCGTGACTACAATTTCACCTAGTCACTTCATGCCCTTTACACGGTCTCCTCACCCTGCGTATACTCGTTTGCTGTAGTATGCGCCTAGATATCAATAAGGTATCTATATTTATGATATTATACATGCATCAATGCTGCCGCAGCCAGGCACACAGGCACTTGGAGCCGTTTCAATAAAATATAATGCTAAATATATACGAAATCTATTTACTACCAAATCTTAATGTTTCTCTATCTCTCTTTCCACTATTATTGCCGACAATTTTCCTGTAAATCCCGTCCAAATGCTCATCTGCAACACACTGCTCACACGCTGGCCGCCGCACGCTAGCTGCTTGCACACTGACACATAATGTTATCTCGCGGATTACCGTAAATGTTCGCTAAAGTCCTGTTTCTACAAGGTACACACTCAGGAGGAGGACTATGGCCTCATGAAAATGTGCGGTAAAGAGACCCAAAATTATGCCTCTACGATATTTAGAAATTTTAGTTATTCAAACAAAATAAACCAATTTCATTGCGCGGCCATCTTAAAATCCAAGATGGCCGCCATCCTATGCTTTTCTAAGTGTCATTATTAGCTATAACTGCGGTTATAGGGCTAGAAACCAGGTTTCGTGCCACGAAACCTAGTTTCATGGCAAGAACCCTGGTTTCTTGAGCAAGAAACTAGGTTTGGGGAGCACGAAACCTGGTTTCGTGCGAGGAACCGTGGTTTCTCGAATTATGATACAAATGGCTTGCCATACACGTGCGACACGCCGCTCCCTGGGGTGACGTCACGACGCGTGCACGTGCGACACGCCGCTCCCTGGGGTGTGACCGTACCACGATTCCACGCCCGCAGCTCACAGCACGGACAGATGCTGGTGCTGCGCTGCGACATGTTACATCTAGTGCGCTTAAATGATATAATTATCTCATAATGTATGGCTTCACGAGATGAAGCCATACTCACCCTTCTGGCAAATTTTGCGGCTGCGTCTTCCTTGTCATAAGCTTCGGGGGCGCATGCACAGTAGTGATAGGTTATGGGCAGCGGATGAGTCTACACCCGCTCTCTATACTTTCGAGGTCGTTGTCCCGTGTATCCTAATAAGTGCTCGTTTACATTCCCCGTGGCACTTGCTATTATGATAAACATCCGTCTATGTTTCCTCTAGAGATAATTACAGCTATAAGTGATTTAATCCCACATGAAGACGCGCTGGGAGGCATGGCAGCGTAAGCAGCTGAGCTGTTATATATACTGGATGTACACGACTAGTACTAGATGGGATCTGCTATGGCATGGAACGGTGCTCCTGAGTGCTTGCATTATTTCGCATGTTGCCGTGAAATGTCGTGTTTTACGTATAGCGTTTTTCGTAGCTTTATTTTATGTTTACAGCCGAGTTATACGGCTGGCGTTTACGATCGTGATATATGCTGTGTATATATCCCACCCCACAGAAGTTGACATTTAACTGGCTACCTACTAAGCAAGTGAGCGTGCCCATTTCCCCCAGTGGTTGCTATGTACGTTGATACAGTGACGCGAAGTGGGCTCGCGCATGCGCAAAACAAAAAGCATCGGCATTAAGCTGGTTTCGATGTTTTGTTGCGGAGGCAATCAAAGGTTTGGCTTCATCCGTTTGCGAAATGCATTCGGCGTAACGAGTCGATAAACTAGCGTGGGGCGTGGTAGCGCAAGCGTAATTGGCCGGTACCTCACACGAAAAGCACAAGCATGCGATCGAGATTTCACAGCAAGGAAATCTCTCCGTGACAACGATGCAAACGCACACGAAAACAACACGCCTGTAGACGAGCAAAAATTCCACAGCAAGGCAATCGGTCAATAAAGACGGCTGCAAATTACACGAAAACAACATTCCTATATACGAGTAAAATTTCCTGTAAAAACGACTTCATCCGAGTGCCCATCTCACCCTCCTGCACCCAACCGCAACGAACTTTAGCGTCTATCCGCGCCCTTATCAGAGCCTACCGGCGCCTACTTTCAGCCTGACCACCAGAAGGTGTGGGTATAAAAGGAAGATAAAAACTTCGTATAAACAGACTTTTTTTTTAGCTTCACAGAGTTAGAAGGAGCCAGATGAAGACGACCACGAGTTATAGTTAGTTGCTCTAGCTTAGCTCAATGCGGTAAAGTGATACGCCCGTCGAGCCCACATGAAGTAAGGGCAGTGGTTCAACGTTCCGTAGAGACGCCCCATGCCCCTCCCCTACACACAAGTCGGAAGCACTGGGGAAATCCACGGCTTGTGATGTCACACAACATCTTCCAACAGTACCTACACAGATTTCATTGGCGGTAGTCGGCAACCAACCTGTCACTATTAATAATAATATATTTTGCAGTCTATAATCTGAAATGCCCACCATCACGACGATGGGAGTACAATTATACGCGGAGGTGAGCAGCAACGCACGTTCGAATCTCACATTGCCAGACGACACGCGAGATAGCAGGCATTATGATGTGCAATACGATATACGCACTGGAAACGTGCTAATCCGCGCCGCTAGACGACGTCGTGACGTCAGCGTGGCGGTAGATGACGGGAATTAGCGACGAGTGTGACAGGTCGCGTCGCAGACTAACGAATGAAAACAACACATTAACCGCGTGACCAACACACACGCGTCGGTCGGCGGATTTAACGACAGTGACGTAGATGGGAAAGATAGTCAGAGGAAAAGAGATAGAGAGATAGAGAGAGCGAGAGAGAGAGAGAGAGAGAGACGCGTCTAAGAAAAAGTGTTTCAAGAATGGAGGAGACGACTCAATTGCCTGAAATGTCATTTGCGTTCTCCAACACTCTGGCACCCGACCTTCGACTCTCCAAGCATGAAACGTTCGATATATAGCTGGGGATCTCATTCTTCTCTTCGCTCTCGTCATCTCTCTCCTGGCTGTGCGGGCTCGTCGTTTCTCCTCTCGGTCTGCTCGTCCTCGCTCTCTCTCTCGCTGCGCATCTCTCTTTCTTCTCTCTCTCTCGTCTCTCTCTCTCTCTCTCTCTCTATCCATCTCTATCTCTCTCGCTGTTGCGCGGGCGCTCTCGTTTTGTCGGCTCTAACTCTCTGCTTATCTCGTCTCGCTCTCTCTCCTATCGTCTCGTCGCTCGATCGATCTATGCTAACTATAGCGATAGGATAGACAGACTAGCAGACATAGATAGGATAGATAGATAGACTAGATGAGATAGAGGTAGACAAAATACGATATGAGTACATAGATAGATACCATAGTGAGTTAGGGTATAAATAGCATGGATGCAGATTAATAGCATAGATGATGTAATAGATAATAGATAGCAGAAGATAGATATAGATAGACTAGATAAGATCGAATCGAGGTTAGATAGATAGATAGGCGATGCATCGATAGTCTAGATTAGATAGATAGGACAAATAGATAGATAGTATAGATAATAGATCAGACAGAGTAGATAGATAGATAGATGGCACTAGATATAGATAGATAGACTACCCGAGTAGGATAGATAAATAGATAATCAGATAGCGATGAGTATTAGATAGAATAGATAGAAGATAGATAGATAGATAGATAGATATAAGTAGATAGATAGATAGCATAGATAGGAGTATACTATCTCGCTTTCTGCTCCTTTTTTCCGCCGCTAGCGAGTGTCTCGCCATCTCTTATCGCTCGTGCTGTTCTTTATTATCGTTCCTTCGTTACTCTCTATGCCCGCAATATCTGTTTACGTGAGCTTCGTACTAGTTCTTGATTCTATAGTTCACTCAAACGCGAGCACTATATAG
>NW_014578285.1:50815-53315 GCF_000485595.1 Priapulus caudatus
CCTGGAATAGAAGAAGTCAATTGGTTGCAATATAGAACGCGTGTGAGAGAGAGCGCGAGAGAGAGAGAGGGGGAGAGCGAGGGAGAGAGAGAAAGAAAGAAAGATATATAGAGAGAGGGAGAGAGAGCGAGAGAGAGAGGGAGAGAGAGAGAGAGGGGGAGAGAGAGAAAGAGATAGAAGAGAGAGAGAGAGGAGAGAGAGAGAGGAGAGAGAGAGAGAGAGTGTGTGCAATATAGAACGTGTGTGTGAGAGAGAGTGGGGGGGGGGAGCGAGGGAGGAGAGAGAGAAAAGAAAGAAAGATAGGAGAGAGAGAGGGGCATTGCTGGGAAAGATTTATGCCTGCGTAGAGAGTTTAGCAGTAGCGCCGGCCAACTACGGCCGCCCGTCTAACAAAGAAAAATTTCGGTGAAAAAAAGAAAATTCTTATAAGAACAATCCTAGTCATGCGCGTCTATGCGATGCATAAAACACGGATTTTTATCGAAATCCGGGCTTAAACCCCCCGGCTTTCCGATACCCGTGCTTGAATAACCAGCGGGGTTTGAAACTTTGAACAAAGGGCAGGCGTGACTTGTGCGGGGCGCGTTGTGCTTGCGCTATTTCTAACTAAAGGCAGGCAGGCAGGCAGGCAGACAGGCAGGCAGGCAGGCAGGCAGGCAGGCAGGCAAGCAGGCAGGCAGGCTTAGGCATGCAGGCAGGCAGGTATCTACGTATTTAGGTGATATCTGACGCGTGGGCAGAGCACGGCGGTCTTTGTCCTTACATGTCCTTACATGTCTATGCCCTCACGGCGGCAGGAAACCTTACAGCTAAACGCGTTGACCGCGAGCGATACCGGCTCGAGGCTCGCTGCGTTTAATCTCACGTATAAAGCAGCAGAGCGGCAGCCTGTGGAGCGAGATAGGATACATTTACGCTCGGAATCCGCAAAAGGCACCCGCGTCAACATCACAGGCCTACAAAGTCGCCCCGTGTCATCACGATCCAAAGGAGACGCATCCGAAAAACTGCGACGCGAGCGAAGAGCACGCGAGTTATTACTAGCGAATGCTATTATTCATGTCTTCTGCTCGCGTGTGACTGTTCTCATTAGCGGGATGCGCGAATCAACCGCCAGGTGGCGTAATACGATTCGCGTTGCCGGCTGCGACACCGTGAAGGGCTATTTAATGCGCACTCGGCTGCATAAATAAACCAGTTAGACAAATTCGATTGCGCTGCTAATGTCCGAGCTCCGTTGATGTAGTGCTTAATTGTATCTCGCTAATTGATGAATCGATTTTCATCCGCCCGTTTGAGCGGCGGACTGTCTTTGTAACACACACACACACACATACACACAACAACACACACACACACACACACACACACCACACACACACACACACACAAACACACACACACACACACACACACACACACACACACAAACACACACACACACACACACACGCGCGCGCGCGCGCCACACACACACATACACACACCACACACACACAACACACACACACAAATGCATACACAATGCCTACACCTCATTCGCAGCCGATCAGCACTGCTCGCTTGTTTTTCGCGACGCCAGAGGGCGCTTAGACCTTGGCGACGCCCTGCACCGTGATGGATCGAGATTATCGAAGCCTAATAGTCGTCCATATACACGGTATATATCGCACCCAACGCACATTCCATGGTCAATAGTTATGTAAATCGGAGATATTCTCTAACAAGGCCGGTATATATATATATATATATATATATATATGTATGTATATATACGCGTGCGCATGTGTGTATGGGTGTATGTGCGCGCGCGTGAGTGTGTTTGCGCACATGTGTGTGCATGTGCGTTAAGAAAATCCAGACTCAAGATTCAAATATTCAGTCGATGCTGCTATGTCCAGCCACGCGTCGATAGTTCGTGGGGTTACATCATTCGAAGTGCAGCATCACTTGGCCAGCTTCTCAAAATGCTAGTAGCGCGGTGTGCCAACTACGTATATATATATATATATATATATATACGTCGTGACCACACACATCACGCAGATGATACAGAGTACGCAATACGTGCGTAAGAAAACATTTCAGTGAGGCCCACTGTCTGGTGTTGATAAGTGATTTCTCATGTAACTCGCACCTTTCCTTCTTCCTGCGCGTTTGTGTTAATGACTGCATTCAGCACATTGAAGCGAACACGGTCGCAAACTGCTGCGTGAGTCGTCGTACGGTTTGAATGCAGCGACGACCTACGCTGACCTATTTGCGGCTTCTCCAACTCTCTGACCAGAATATGTAGGAAAATAGGATGTGATTTATACGCGAGCTTATAAACTCAACGTTGGTCGCGTTAATAACAGTCACAATGATCTTCTTGCAACAGCAGCAGCAGCAGCACCAGCAGCACCAGCAGCAGCAACAACAACAACACCAGCAGCACCAACAGCAGCAGCAGCAGCAGCAGCAGTAACAACAACAACAACAACAGCAGCAGTAGCAGCAG
>NW_014578285.1:54727-58319 GCF_000485595.1 Priapulus caudatus
GAGAGAGAGAGAGAGAGAGAGAGAGAGAGAGAGAGAGAGAGAGAGAGAGCGAGAAAGACAGACAGAGCAAATAACGAATGGCTCATGGGTTTTCGCAGCAGCCACGTCTGCGCGAATTTACTTGTTTCTCGTTTTTCTTCTATATTTAACAGCAGGAGATGACACGCGAATCTTGTGTTTTGCTTCTCTCTCTCTCTCTCTCTCTCTCTTTCTCTCTCTCTCTCTCTCGCACACGCTCGTTCTCCCGCCGCTCCATAAGCTTTTACGGAAGTTTGTTCTCTCGAGGCCTATACACACAAACGTCCCCATGCATCCCCGGGTACCTACAAACAGAGCTTAGATATATCGTTCGATTTCGTACACGTGTGAGAAGCATACATACGACGAGGCTGCATACGTGTTTAATATAGTTGGCCAAGGCTAGTTACAAAATAAATTTAAATTGATTGACGCCAACGGAGACTTTTTTCTCGGAGAAGAAGTCATGCTATACGGTGTTATCTAGCGGCGTCTGCATGGGCTTTCACCATGCGTTATACCGGCGTACGCATATATAATAACATAAATAATCAACAAAAACAACAACAAAAACGACAACAACAACGACAATGACAACGACAACAACAATGACAGTAACGACGACGACGACGACGATGATGATGACAGCTTCACGTATGTCACATATTAACCATCGACTGCCATAACTGCCGAGTCGCCCTTTGCTATTGAATTCCGTTACATGCGTTGATAGCAACATCGTGACCGTGGCGGGCGGGCGTGCACGCGCAGCTGGTGACCGGAGACAGGAGGACACGACTGTCGCCGATTGTTTTTATAATAACAGGAATCTTCGTGCCCTGTCCGTCTCTGACGTCGGTTTTCAATTTCTATCTCTGTTCTGATTCCCGATCGTGATTACAAGGGGCGTGAAGTGGTTTCCCTCGTGCATGCACGTCAATACATAGAACCTATATTCGCTAGACCTTCACTATGACGCTCATAGAGTTGACATCGTACACGCACGCACGCACGCACGCACGCACGCACGCACACACGCACGCACGCACGCACGCACGCACGTACGCACGCACGCACGCACACACGCACGCACGCACGCACGCACACGCACGCACGTACGCACACGCACGCAAGCGCACACGCTCGCACGCGCACACGTGCGCACGCGCAGGCACGCGCACGCACGCACGTACGCACACGCACGCACGCGCACACGCGCGCACGCGCACACGTACGCACGTACGCACACGCACGCACGCGCGCACGTACGCGCACTGTTTCTTGCCTCGTTCGCTTCACAGTATCGGGCGTTTCGTGCACCTATACGCTCGCCTGGTGACGATGCCTGGCTAGGAGACTAGGAGTAACCTTGCGCCAGGCGCCGCCGCGACGATGACGATAAAGACGTCACGCGGCTGTCATCGGAAGAGGCGCATAGACTAATGAGCTCCTTCCCGCGCGACGATTTCATAATTAGTGTGATTATGTGTTCTCCCCCCCCCGCGCACGCGCTGTCAAGATCGGGCGGGAAATTGCAGATATCGGCAGACGCCCGCACGTAAGTCGGCTTTTGTCCCTGACCGAAAACTTTCTATCCTTCTCTGTCTCACCCCCTTTCTCTCTCTCTCTCTCTCTTTCTGTGTGTATGTGTGTGTGTGTGTGTGTGTGTGTGTGTGTGTGTGCGTGCGCGCGTGCGTGTGCGTAGCGTACGTGCGTAGCGTAGTGCGTGCGCGCGCGTGCGCGTGTGTGTGTGTGTGTGTGTGTGTTGATGTGGTGTGTGTGTGTGTGTGTGTGTGTGTGTGTGTGTGTTGTGGTGTGTGTGGTGTTGTGTGTGTGTGTGTGTGTGTGTGTGTTGTGTGTGTGTGTGTCGTGTGTTGCTGTGCGTGGCGTGTGTGTCGATTCTCACGCGAACTTATGGAGGGTTAGCTCGCATTACGAGTTCTATAACATTAAGTGAAGGAACGTATCTAGCGTTGTCCCGCCGTCCAGCTGGGGGGGGTTTACGTGGTCGATTCAAGCTTCGGCAACGCGTGGTTAAGGCTGGCCACTTCTTGAAAAACACGGCTAAGACTCAAACACGGAGAAAACAAAACCACAGGAACGAAGCGGCACGCGAATTAATCCAATGCAAAAGCTGGAGCTAATACGGCACATTCTCGCAGCTAGACATGAGAAGGGAAAACCCTAAAGCCCGCGTTTGAAACGCATGACGCGGTTTATTTTGTGATGGGCGTCAGACGACCTTCTTATTGAGACACTATAAGTTCACTGAAGACCTACTCAATCTTTTAATCGTGTTAAAAACAGTTTAGCGCTCAGACGCAGGCAGTGCAGAAACTTTCCATTTCCGCGCAGCTCTTATGTCACCAGCGAGGGTGCGGCGAGTGACCCTCTTGACCCCGTAACCGTTAGTTTAAGCTCTTGCATTATTTCAGGCTTTCATTAATTTCTCATATTTTCTCTTTTATTACATCATATTTGCAAAGCTCTATAAAGCTAGTGCCGTCACGACTCATTTCAATCTTGATAGAGCCAATTAATGGCGAATAAAACCATAAAGCAACTCTATCTCCGCCGGGCAAATGCGTTCTTTAACATACTATTATACTTTCATTATTAAATCTCAAATTTTTCGATCACTAGATTTCTCGTCATCTTTGCGATGAGCTGAAGAGCGCGCATGCCGTTAAATCGCGTGACGTCAGTCTGTGTGATACGCACTACCTGTTTAATAGAAAAGATAGGATAACGCTTCTTTGAATGTTAAGGTAAGAGAAATGAGAGCGTGGCGCTCTGTTTTGTTTTTTTGCACCCATGCGAGCGATAGCGGAGACAGAAGCACGACGATGTGCTATGATAGGACTGAATTCGATGGGATCTCTAACTCTAGTAACATATCTCTATCTCTATTCTAACTTCTATAATAAGAAAATAGAAGAAGACCTTGCATGTAAGGTCCCCCAGCTGTGCAATACGCAGTCGTACCAATCTGGCTACGGTAGTGCTTGTTAGCGCATGCTGGCAATTATCTCACCAGAGGCGTTATATGTTGTGATGAATATGGCGTTAATATGGTATGGGGGATTACAAAGCTAGATTTATGTAATTAAATGTTATCAGTAAGCGCTTGTTTATAGGACTAGGAGAGCCGCCCTAGCCTGTAGGGTGCAAAACTCCCAATTTAATAGCCTGCCGTCCCTCCACATTGCTTCCCTTCATCCCCTCTCCCAGTCTCAGTCTTTTTCTATTTGCCTCTCAGCTATCTTCCGCTGCCGCTTTCCCCAGTCCTTACCACTCTCGCCGCCGCAAAGCTATATTTGTAGTTTGTCAGTGCTAACTGCCACGCCTGAAACGTGCTGCTCATGGCAATATCGGCTCCGAGATGAAATAAGATTTTGGAAAGTTATAGCCATTTAAAATGGAGAGGAGGTATTCTAGCATAGCATTGTTATATTGATAACATTCTGGAGTTAGCCTCACTTAAGCAGAAATAGGAAGACGAATTGGCATGTAATGTCCCACGCTGCCATTGCAACAGTAACAATGTGCTGGCTACGGTAGTGTGTTAGGCATT
>NW_014578285.1:58344-68589 GCF_000485595.1 Priapulus caudatus
GAGATATCATGCTGAATACGATGCTATTATACACATGGGACGCATGCTTGATATCATCGCTGCATACATGTGTTATCACACACTGGTCATCGCCCATCTGATATCCATGCTGATACTCAATCGGTATTATACCACACTGGGACATGCGATTATCCATGCTGATACCATGCTTTATGAACACTGGGACATTGCTGATATCATGCTGAATACCATGCCTATTATAAACACTTGGACCAATGCTGATATCATGCTGATACCATGCTATTTATCAACTGGGCGACCATGCTGATATGCAGCTGAATCACATGGTATTATACACTGGGACGCCAGCGTGATATCTATGCTGATTACCATGCTATTATAAACTGGGACATGCTGATATCATGCCTGACACCCATGCCCTCCTCCCACTACACCACCCTCGCCGGACGGCTCCATCGCGCGGACTCACTCACCTCCCCGCCTGCGCATCCACCGCCCGCGCCCCCCCACCCATGCATGACTTCCACTCAACACTCCGGGACCCATCGCCTCCGATCATCACTCGCCTGAGCACCTCACCATGCTGTTATACACTAGCTGGTACCCTAATCGCGCGTTAGATATCACTCGCTGCATACACCTATGCGACACTTACACCGCACACTC
Organism: Priapulus caudatus; assembly: GCF_000485595.1. Classification (NCBI taxonomy): domain Eukaryota; kingdom Metazoa; phylum Priapulida; class Priapulimorpha; order Priapulimorphida; family Priapulidae; genus Priapulus; species Priapulus caudatus. The sequence goes on from NW_014578285.1 coordinate 58,993, forward strand.
CCGACCGCGCCGGGCGCCGGGACGGCGGCGCCGCCCCCCCCACCCGGAGCACGAGGGACCATGCTGATATCATCGCTGAATATCCCGATGCTAATTTATTAAGACACGGACATGCTGCTATCCATGCTGATACCATGCTAATTATAACACTGGGACCAAAGCCTGATATCATGCTGATACATCGGTATTACATAACACTGGGACCATGCTGATATCATGCTGATACCAATGCTGTTATACATCTGAGACCATGCTGATATCATGCTGATACCAATGCTATTATAACACTGGGACATGCTGTTATCATGCTGATACCATGCTGTTTAATAACTGGTACCATGCTGATATCATGCTGATACTATGGTATTATAACACTGGACCATGCTGATATCATGCTGATACCATGCTATCTATAACACTGGGACCATGCTGATATCATGCTGATACCATGGTATTATAAACACTGGGACCATGCTGATAATGCATGCTGATACCATGCTGTTTATTACACTGGACCATGGCTGATATCATGCTGATACCATGCTGTTATAACACTGGTACCATGCTGATATCAGGCTGATACTATGGTATTATAACACTGGGACCATGCTGATATCATGCTGATATACCAGGCTGTTATTACACTGGGACCATGCTGATAATGCTGATACATGTTAATTATTACACTGGGACCATTAAGACCGTGCGTAAATTTTTATTATTATATATATATGGGAGCAGAGAGAGAGACGCTAGAGAGAGAGAGAGAGAGAAGAGAGAGAGAGAGAGAGAAGCGAGCGAGAGAGAGAGACGAGGAGAGGAGAGAGAGAGTGAGAGAGTGGGAAAGGGAGAGAGAGAGAGAGAGAGAGAGAGAGAAGCCGCGAGAGAGAGAGAGAGAGCGCGAGAGAGAGAGAGAGGAGAGAGAGAGCGAGAGAGAGAGAGAGAGAGAGAGAGGAGTGAGAGAGAGAGAGAGAGAAGAGAGAGAGAGAGTGAGAGAGGAGTGAGAGAGAGAGAGAGAGAGAGAGAGAGAGAGAGAGAGAGAGAGAGAGAGAGAGAGAGAGAGAGAGAGAGAGAGAGATAGAGAGTGAAAGAGCGAGAGCTAATCTCATCATTAGTCACGATGCGCGTCGTCTTGATATATTATATTAGATTCGATATATTATATTAGATTCGATATAATATGACAGTACACCGCCTGCTTTATCCAGCCGTGCTATTAAATAAAATAATGTCGCTGCACTAGTAATGTCGGTGGCAATACGACACGAGGCATTTAGTCGGAATGAGCGCCATTCGCTGCTGCGCGTGGATGCATGATGCATGCAGCCAGCGCTGCAAAGAATAGCTTGTGTGTACGACGCGGCGACTAAAACACGGCATCCTTTGCGCACGCACGCGCGCACACAACGACAGACAAACGTATACGCGCGCGCACGCACGCACGCACACGAGCGCGGACGCACGCACACGAGCGCGCACGCACGCACACGAGCGCGCACGCACGCACACGAGCGCGCACGCACACACACACGAGCGCGCACGCACACACACGCACGCACTCGTCTGTGCGCGCGTCTCGGATCACGTGACAGCGATCACGCGCGCTCGGGAGTGTGGCGCCAATTATCGACGGATTACGTTCGTTAGCTTTAGCGCCGTAAAGGCGCCTTAGCGTATCGCAGGTGACACGGCGACGTGACGACGACGCCTTCGCGCAGAAATGCGGCGAGATCTGCCGCTGAGCGGCGACGCACGGGCAGTGAAGTCATCCCGCATGTGCAGAGATGTCAATGTAGGCGGACACGGCGCGATGCGGCTCGAACGCAGCGAAGCCGGACGGCGAGAACGATGACGATGCCACGATCGATAATGATTTGCTCTGGTTTTCCTTCCCGTTTGTACAAAAAATGCGTTTATATATATTGCGCTCAATAAGCGATGTTATCAGTGTACACGAAGTGTGGAAGACTGGTTACAGGGTACAGAAAGTTGGGACAGTTGAAGAAAGACAGAAAGTTGGGACAGTGGGGGAATATGAAGAAATTGTCTTCATGTGTAAAACAAACCGCAAGCTATAACCCGAAACTTGACCCCAACTTATGTACCAACCACAAACCTAACTGTTAGGAAATTTATGAAACACAACAATAAACACAATACGCGAACATGAACACAATGAGCGAATCATGAGTATGCACACACTTGATTATTTTTATAAGTTACCCGCGTTTTCATTTTTCTTTACATAACACCCCCGACAAGGTGGCTGCTTCCGCGCGTATTCATGCAGCATCCTAACTGGATTCTTCGACCGATTGCTGCCATTTTAAACGTAAATATGTTTACAACATTCGCATATATACGCGCATGCGCCCTTCCACGTCGACGATCCTAGGTCTTCCCTAGTTTCTCTGTATATATAAACGCGCTAATATATTCTGTGAAGTCTCGAGGTGACATCGGGGAAATTGTCGATGTTAATTTGTCGATAAACGTGCCGCGCGAGTTCGCAGTCTCGAGAGCTGGACCATTTTTCACACACACACACACACACACACACACACACACACACAATGTGTGTGTGTGTGTGTGTGTGTGTGTGTGTGTGTGTGTGTGTGTGCGTGTGCGTGCGTGTGTGGTCGATTCTCAGCGACTTATGGAGGGGTTAGTCCATTACGATTCTATAATTAGTGGAACGTATCTACAGGGTTGTCGCCGCCTCCAGCTGGAGGGGGTTTTACTGGTGAATTCAAGGCTTCGCACGCGTGTAAGGCTGCCACTTTTGAAACAGCGCTAAGATCAAACGGGAGAACAAAACCCAACAGGAACGAACGGACGCGAATTAATCAATGGCAAAGCCGAGCTAATACGGCACATTCGCAGCTAGACATGAGAGGGAAAACCCTAAAGCCTCGCGGTTGAAACCTGCGCGTTTATTTTGTGAGTTGGCGTCAAGAACGACTTCTTATTGAAGACACTACTAGTCACATTGAAGACCTACTCAATCTTTAATCGTGGTTAAACATTAGCTCAGGACGCAGGCAGTGCGAAACCTTTCCATTTCCGGCACTCTTATGTCACCAGCGGGGTGTCGGGCGAGTGACCTTTGACCCGTAACCGTAGTTTACAGCTCTTCGCATTATTTTCAGCTTCATTATTTTCTCATATTTTCCTCTTTTATTACATCATATTTGCAAGTCTATAAGCTATGTCGTCACGATCATTTCATCTTGATAGAGCCAATTAATGGCGAATAAAACCATAAAGACAATCTATCTCGCCAGGCAAATGCGTTCTTAACATACTATTATACTTCATTATTAAATCTCAAATTTTCATCACTAGATTTCTTCGTCATCTTTGCGATGGAGCTGAAGAGCGCATGCGTTAAATCGCGTGACGTCAGTCTGGGTGATACGACTACCTGTTTATAGAAAAGGATAGGATAACGCTTTGAATGTTAAGGTAAGAGAAATAGAGCGTGGCGTTCTGTTTTGTTTTTTGACCCATGCGAGCGATAGCGGAGACAAAGCACGACGATTGCCTATGATGGACTGATTGATGGGATCTCTAACTCTATAACTATCTCTATCTCTATCTCTAACTCTATAACTAAGAAATAGGAAGAAGACCTTGCATGTAAGGTCCCCTGTGCATATACCAGTCAGTACACAATCTGGCTACGGTAGTGTGTTAGCGCATGTGCAATATCTCACCAGAGGAGTTATATGTTGTGATGAATATGCGTTTAATATGGTTAGGGGGTATTTAAGCATAGATTTATGTAATTAAATGTTATCAGTAGACGCTTGTTTATAACTAGGAGAGCGCCCTAGCCTGTAGGGTGCAAAACTCCCATTTAATCACCTCCCGTCCCTCCACATGCCTCCCTTATCCCTCTCCCAGTCTCAGTCTTTTTCTATTGCCTCTCAGCTATCTTCCCTGCCGCCTTTCCCCAGTCCCTTACCCCTCTCGCCCCGCAAGCTATATTTTGTAGTTTTGTTCAGTCCGTACTGCACGCCTGAAACGGTGCTCGCTCATGCGCAATATCGCCCGAGATGAATAATATTTTGCGAAAGTTATGCATTTAAAATGGAGAGGAGGTATTCTAGCATAGATTTATATGATAACATTCCATGAGTAGCCCTCACTTAAGAAATAGGAAGACGACATTGCATGTAATGTCCCCGCTGCATATGCCAATCAGTAGACAATCTGGCTACGGTAGTGTGTTAGCGCACGCAGTATCTCACCAGAAGAGTTATATTTTGTGATGAATATGCATTTAATATGGTTAGTGGGTATCTCCTCATAGATTTATGTAATAAATAATCAGTTTACCTCTGTCAATATATAGATTGCGGGTTTCTCTCATAGCGATTGAGTCAAAAAGAAATGTCAAAATAATTGTCAGTTATAAATAAGTCTACTAATATGCTATGCTACAATGATTGCTTTGAAATTGTCCACAGAATGCAGAAAATGGCATATTTACTACAAAAATGTTCTTAAAAAACGTTTTCAGAAAGAGGAAAATGTCATATGTAAGACTAAAATATTAAATAAAATTTCTAGGGGAGGCATCCCGCACACCCGCTGAAGCTTAGTCGTCCTAGCAAACACACGCCCTGTTAAGGCCGCCGCACACCTACACAAAAATCGGTCCGATTCAAAAATCGCTTCATCGTTTGTAAAATCGGCTCATCGGCTCATCGGCTCATCGGTTCAAAATCAAACATGTTTGATTTGGAACGATCACCCGATAAAAATAAAATCGTCTACAAATGAACGCGCACACCTACCCGATATCGGCTGATTTCTATCGGGCCGATCAAATCGCGTGAAAAATCGGCTGGTGTGCGGCGGCCTTTAGAAGGTCACACCAACATCCTGATATCTGTCCCTAATATTACGTCATGCAGTAGTTCTGTAGCCGTGTCTCGCACTTTCCTATAATTTTTAGTCGTGGCAGGTTGACGGCCACAGCATGTATGCGCATGTGCGCATGCGCAGGTGTCGGTGGAGGATCTGCTATAGGGGGCATACAACCGTAACCTGCACTATTTGGTCCCTAAGGCATTCGTTTGAATTTGTTTTCGGTAAAATTCGGCACTAGAGTGCACTAATTTGCATTATGCACGCAAGTTAGATGCCTCATGGACGTTTAGAAAGCATTAGAAGTAAAATGGTCTTGTCCTGTCCGTGCCAATCCGTCAAGTGGCGTATCCATGGTGACCGGTCGGCCATTTTTGTGTTTGCAGCGGGATCCGACTACTTTGTATGCATGCGCATCATTTAGCTGGCAACAGCTTCGAGCGGAGTATAGAGCTTGAATCAGTGGTTATTTAACATGAATAAAGTGTATGTTGTGTATGCGACGAAACAGTGTGAGTATTTTGAATTAATTTCTGTTCGATGCTTATTCAGGTCTGCTGACTAGGGACGCCTTCTACTGTGGTACAACACCTATAGCCATCATATCATGCACTCATCTCTAACTACACATGCCACACTTGCTCCCCTCTACGTTCATACCTCGCAATGCGTGCCTATATATGGCATCGGGGAAATGTACGCTCGAATTTTAACACGATGTTTATGTATAGAGGATTCGTGCGGGTGAGCGTGCGTGCTTGTGTGTGTACTTGTGTGTGTGTGTGTGTGTGTGTGTGTGTGTGTGTGTGTGCGTGCGTGCGTGCGTGCGTGCGTGTGTGTGAGAGTAAGGGTTTTCTAACACTAATCAAGCACCTGTATAAGTAGGATGTTGAAATTTCGACAGTGACCTCTCAAATTTGAGTCGAACTCGGGGCACTCGATACAAAATGGCCGACAGTCCTACTCATAGTGCTCTCACTTTAAATGAGGGCACAATGAACCGCGCGACCTAGTAAGGTATGTGCGGAATGTCTAACATCAATTAAGCAGAACCGTGTTAAAATTACGATAGTCTAACAGGTGTCGGATTAGCCATAGAAATCCCAAACCTCCCATATGTCAAGATTCGGAGAGAGAGATTCACCGCGGTAGTAATACCACGTCGGCTATACGCACCGTAGGCCTTGTTGACCTTGTTCTTCCTACCGCCTTGTTGTTCCTTGTGTCTTCTAGACCTTGTTGATTTTTTAAATAATGGTGGCACGCCAGGATTATTGAGATGTCACCAGCGCACGTCAGCGCGGATTGCTTGCAGTGGGGATGCGGTGCCGAATTCACGTCTTTGTGGCAAGCGTGCGCCTACAGTGTGCATCCACAGTGTGCATCCACAGTGTGCATCCACAGTGTGCATCCACAGTGTGCATCCACAGTGTGCATCCACAGTGTGCATCCACAGTGTGCATCTACAGTGTGCACCCGCGTGTGTCCTACGTGGTGACACAGGGTCGTAGGCTGAGCAAATTCCTATAGGGGACAAAATTTCATGACTCCACTGTGTAATGATGAGCGACGGGCGCAGCTCTTGATCGACGTCCATAGTGTGGTAGGGGTGGGTTTGAGACAAGACTTTCACGGACTATTTACGATTATTAGCTAAACTTATTTTTTAATTTTGCTCCAAAATCTAGGGGGGCAGTTGCCCCTTTGCCTTCCTCACAGGCTACGGCCCGGTGACATCATTATCGTCCATCTACCAGGTGCATGGCGACACAACTGTGTTCGTGTAGCATTCACCGGCGTTCATCGGCGTTGCTACATTGCAACATCCTTCGCTACACGGCCAGGCCACGCGCACGCGGCGGCGAACACTCTCTGGAAATACCTCCCCGAATGAGAAGAAAAACAGAATTGCATGGCAAACAACGGCAGGAGCTAACCCGCACGCGGGAGTGTAAGCTCCTGTTGTGGTCTGCTCGTGCGCATTGTCCATGCGCGTCATCTATGTGGTCTGCCTCGGAAGCATCTGCGCGCGCTGCACATGTGCTCCCCGCCGCCGAAAGATAGAGCTGATGACGCGACCGTGTAGCCAAGGCGATAAGCATTTCCGCGAGGCGCGCTAAAGTCCCCTTCCGGTAAAACGACAGCGGGGATGTCATGAGCAAATTAACGCGATTTGGATTTTGCACACCGAGAGTTATTTTCTGTCCTAATAATAGTCCGTGTCGAGTGGCCGATTCCCAACGCGTTTGATTGCGAAGACGAACAAAATGATCGATCTACCGATGCCGAGGGATTTCATCCTACTTACGTTAACAATGCTTTCGGGGCAAAACATACAACAAGAAATGCTAGCGTTGTTGACATAACGGAGAAATCGAAGAAAGAGAGAGAAATAATCGGCTTTCTGGTATCCGCATTGCGACCATATAACAAATATAGCAACGCCCGTTATGTTTGAGTCCCCTCTTACTTCATACTGCCAAGTAAGACACGTTTCTTTCCATCGACCGCAGCTGTCGAAATACTACCCGCATTTTCTAGACTGGTCCCAAGTCGTGTTCATTGTCGTCCGTCGGCATGTCCGTCAGCCTGTCTGTATATTATCGTGGTGCTACGCGATGAAACCGTCAGCCTGCATGTATATTATCCGCATTTGCGCGCGTGTACGAAACAAAAAAGTGAAGTGTGAAGTCACGGTGCTACACGACGAACGGGAATTGGTTAAGCAGCATAACTGCCGAGTGCCGAGAGAGCTCTCGCATTCGGAAACAGTGGTTTGCGCGCGAGAGGTAAAACGCAGACGAACCGCCCGCATCACGAGAACGAGAAACGATGACAACCTAAACGCACACAAATTCCGCGTAAGACCCCCTACCTCTTTCTCTATCGCTCTCTCTCACACACACACTGACTCATTCACTCACTCTAACTCTCTCTCGCTCTCTCTCTCTCTCTCTCTCTCTCTCTCTCTCTCTCTCTCTCTCTCTCTCTGCGTGTCTTTCTCTTCTCTCTCTCTTTCTCTGCATCTCTTCTCCGGTCTGCTCTATCGGCTTCGCCTGCTGGGTTAGAGGCCGGCCGCGCGGAATCAGCTATGCCGTCACAAACATCTAAAGTCCTATCGTCTAGCTCGCCATCACGAATGCTGCCGACGCACATCGGCCTGTCTGCTGACCGACAGGCACTTGGAACGTTTTCAATAAAAAAAGCATGTAAATATAGACACGAATGTTATTTACAACGGCAAACAAAGTCTTAATGTTCTCGTACTATCTTCGCCAAAATAAAAAAAAAAAAAGAATAAAAAAAATATTATTGCGATAATTTCCCTGTAAATGCCGTTTAAAGGCTCCGCTGAAACACATGAGTACACCCGCAACGCACGCAAACACTAGTAGAATATAAGATATAACAGTTATTATTCTTGTGTTTTGTGCACAGTGGCGTGCGTGCGGGGCTTTTAATTGCGGCGCCGAGTATCCGCATAATAGACGAAGAGTAGAGACATTAAGACCTTTGTGGGGTAAAATACATCCCCGATGTCCCATTTAGCCCATCAAAAATTTTACCTAAATTGAAAAGTTCCAAAGTAGCCTGTGGCCGATTAACGCACCCGCGGCCAAGCGCGCCGCTGCACAAGCGCCGAGACGGGGAAAAGACCAACCAGTAAGATGCGGTCCCAAATAGGCCAGCAGGCCCTGGAATAAGCATCGGGAACCAGATATTAATTAAAAATACACACACTGTTAGCTATCGCTACACAACATACACCTTTAATTCAATGTTAAATAACTACAGATTCATGCTCTATGCTCCGCCGAAAACTTTTCCGGCTCTATGAGCGAATTATCTCTAACAAAGTTGTCTGACCGTACATTTCAATACACAAAAATGGCACGACCGGCAGACTCAATGGCTACGACCAGCTAGCTGGAATGGCCAACAATTACACAAACCAAGACCAATTTTAACTTCTCAATGCTTTCTCTAGACGTCCACGAGGCACTCCTAACTTGCGTGAATAATCAATATTGCGATGCTGCTGTCCGAATTTCCAGGAAAACAATATATGCCAAAAAAGGCATTTCTAGAGCGAAATTAGTGCAAGCCACCGAAATTGTACGCCACCTCATAGAAACACACCGAAAGCGCCGGTCGTTAGCACGCGCTAGACAAACAGCGGTGAAGCCCTGTTACAAATGCAACATTGACTTTACGACGGCAGCTGTCCTCGTTCGCAGATGTCGGATGCGAGCCAAAATGGCACCGTGTTGTGTTGACCCTGCTGCGAGAAAACGTCTATCAACACGACTGCGGGACAAATTTTTAGCACGATATAGGATGCTTGACGCAATCAGAGATGCGGCCAGTAAAGCATCGACCTGGCACGTTTCCAGGCCTAACCGCTCTTAACAACTCTATTTACCCTATTCGTGTTAAGTGGTTGTTTAAAGTGTGCGGTTGTAGGGACATTCACGTATTCGTTCGTATATGCATGCAAGAAGCGCGAACGATGTATACATTTTTCGTGTACACCAACATCGAATTAACTTTAGATTTCCATTTTCCGTGTTAGCATGGAATCTCGCCGAAATGCCCAGACAACCGTCGCTCGAAAATCATTTTAGTAGTCCATTACCAGCCGAGTTTGGTCGCGTGATCCATATCTTCGTACTAAAGCGTTACTGTACGCAATTAATGATCGAAGGACTTAGTGGAGTGAGA
>NW_014578285.1:68614-77509 GCF_000485595.1 Priapulus caudatus
CGCACACAAATTCCGCGTAAGACCCCCTACCTCTCTCACTCTCTCTCTCTCTCTCTCACTCTCTCTCTCTCTCTCTCTCTCTCTCTCTCTCTCTCTATCTCTCTATCGCTTTCTACCTCTCTTTTTCTACCTCTCTCTGTTTCGCTCTCTGCGTGTCTTTCTCTTCTCTCTCTCTTTCTCTGTCTCTCTATCGCTCGCCTGCGGTTAGGGCCGGCCCGGCGGAATCAGCATGCCGTCACAAATCTAAAGTCGCTCGTCTAGCTCCATCACGATGCTGCCCGCACATCGTGCCTGCTGCTGACGACAGGCACTTGAAACGTTTCAATAAAAAAACATGGTAAATAAACACGGAATGTATTTACAACCACCAAAGTCTTAATGTTTCTCTACTATCTTTCGCCTATTATTGCCGATAATTTCCTGTAAATGCCGTTTAAAGGCTCCTCTGAAACACATGAGTACACCGCACGCACCAACAAGAATAAAGAATAAATTATTTATTCTTGTTGTTTGTGCACAGTGGCGTGCGTGCGGTGTACTTAATATATTATGTGTTGCAGAGGAGCATATGAACGGCACTTACAGGAAGTTATCGGCAATAATAGGCGAAAGAGAGTAGAGAAACATTAAGACTTTGGTGGTGGTAAATACATTCCGTGTTCATTTACCATCATTTTACTATTGAAACGTTCCAAGTGCCTGTGGCCTGATTGACGCACGCGACACACGCGCCTGCCACCAGCCGCTATAGGTGGTAAACAACAGTAGATAGCGTCCATAGGCAGCAGGCCTGAATAAGCATCGAACAGATATTAATTAAAAATACACACACTGTTACTTCGCTTACACAACATACACTTTATTCATGTTAAATAACTACAGATTCATGCTCTATGCTCCGCTCGAAACTTTTTCCAGCTCTATGATGCGAATTTCTACAAAGTTGTCTGACTACATTTCATACACAAAAATGGCCGACCGGCGACCATGGCTACGCCACTAGCTGGAATGGCACAATTACACAACAAGACCAATTTTACTTCCAATGCTTTCTAGACGTCCACGAGGCAAATAACTTGCGTGAATAATGCAAATTATTGCGATCTAGTGCCGAATTTCAGCGAAAAAATATGCCAAAAAAGGCATTTTCTAGAGACGAAATAGTGCAACCACCGAAATTGTACGCCACCTATAGAAACACACCCGTAGCGCGTCGTTAGCAACGCGCCTGACAACCAGCGGTGAGCCTGTTACAATGAACATTGACTTTACGACGGCAGCTGTCTCGTTCGCATGTCGGATGCGGAGGCAAAATTGGCACCGTGTTGTGTTTGACCTGCTGCGAGAAACGTCTACAACGACTGCGGGACAAATTTTTAGCACATATAGGATGCTTGACGCATCAGAGATGCGGCCAGTAAGCATCCCTCACGTTCAGCCTAACCGCTCTAAAACTTATTTACCGCTATTCGTGTAAGTGGTTGGTTTAAAGTTGGTGCGTGTTGTTAGGGACATCCGTATTCGTTCGTATATGCATCAGAATGCGCAACGATGTATACATTTTTCGTTACAACATCGAATTAACTTTAGATTTCCATTTTCGTCTTACATGAATCTCGCCGGAATGCCAGACACCGTCGCTCGATAAATCATTTTAGTAGTCACAGCGAGTTTGGTCCGTGGATCCATATCTTCGTACTAAACGTTACTGTACGCATTAATGACAGGACTTAGTGGAGTGAGAGACAAATAAGAAGAGTGACGAGTTTGAGAAATGTAAGAGGAAGCGGTGATCAAACAAAATTTCGTAGAGCAAAACGCAATTGACATAATTTCGTCTAGCAAGCCATGTATAGTTGTGATTGTGGCGCCATGTTTAATTTCACTAGCATGAAAAGAAAGAATGTTGCTGGAATTTCCCTGTTCAAATGCTCCATTATAGTCCGAATGAACACAAATTTATCGGCTTTTTAACCTGTGTAATTTGCGATACATCCGCTAATAGGCAACACTTCATATTTCACAGCCTTTTATCGTTGGTTGTAATTGAGATATGATTACATTATGATTATTCTTACGATAGATATGATTACGATCACGAATACGTACGACTGCAATGGCACGATTATTATTATTATTATTTCCAAAGTGGATCACGGCATTAGCCGGTGGCTTCTGGGTTGCCCGTGTCCCAACCTGGGACATAGGGATTCAATCCAGAATTTTTCGCAGGATGTGTGCTGTTCCCAGTAGTGCGATTTTCTGCACTTCTTGTGCAGTGTGTTGGCCAAGGAGTTCCTTAAGGTTCTTCTCAAAACCATTCTTTAGAGAGCCAAGGGCTCCAACCACCACTGGTACAATTCTCGTCATTGTATTCCACATCCTCCTAATTTCAATCTCCAGATCTTTGTACTTGGTGAGTTTGTCCCTTTCCTTCACCATAATGTTAGAGTCATCTGGTACGGCTACGTCAATCAACAGGCATCGTTTTTCTTTCCTGTTGTGGAGCACTATATCAGGGCGGTTTGCAGGTATCGTGCGATGTGTCTGCACCGCCATATCCCACATTATGGTAGTATCTCCGATGTTGGTAACTGGTCTCGGAGTATGTTCATACCACTTGTCAGGTACTTGCTCACCAAGTTCACTGCAGATTGACCAGTGCAGATAGCTGGCTACCTTGTTATGGCAATTTATGTACTCGGCTGTGGCCAGCACTGTGCTCCGGCGATTATGTGGCTGATAGTCTCCTCTGCTTTTGGCTGCACATTCGCACTTTGCTGTTGACCTGTTGCTTGAGGATGTTGCGTTGATGGTATCTGGTGTTAGTGTTGGTCTTGAGCTGCAATGATCGAGGCTTTCGTCTCCTCCTTTGAGCCCGGAAACTAACTGAGCCAGCAACGTTTGCCCAGTCTGTGCGAAAATGGCCTGTCGAGGCTCTTGTAGAATCTTCCCCTGCAAAGGCTGTTCTTCAAGTACTCGATCTTTCTGCTCATCTATATGTCTTGCAGTCTCTCTTTGTTGAGGATTGGCTGGCGGCTGAAGGAGACAAGTACTTGGCTTGATTTCTTTAGCCTGCGCTAGAGAGAGCGGGCTTTGATATTTCCAACTCGATAAATTTTGATAAGCTTTGTAAATTTTGTCTTCCTTAAGCTGCGATGTAGTCGCCTAGACCTAGCAATCGGCAGTGTTGTACGCAGACATTAGTTCAATGAGACCACGACCAATTTGCCATCTTGATGTACTAGTCGGCTCTACATCTGCTTTTGGGTGAATGAGACCGTGCAGTGGTTAGTAGCTTTTCTTGTCTTGCGATGCCATCTTTCGATATCTGATCGGCAGCGCCAGTTGATCACCCCCGAACTGTACACGGGGACTGGAGTGCCGCAGGCTATTGATCGGCTGTTATCTTTTTTTGAGCAGAGCCTCAGACTTGAGAACTAGGCGAACTCGGGAATAGTACTCCTTAGCAATGTTCCCCTTCATCTTTGCATGCTGAATACCATCACTTTCGTCTACACCAAGATATTTGTAGGTGTCCTCGTGGTTTAGACTTTGTAGGGCTGTCTTGTCATCAAGCTCAATATTTTCTTTTTACTAGCTTACCACCTTTTAAGATTGCGGTTGCACACTTTTCCAAGCCAAACTCCATTTTGATGTCATCACTGAATGCTTTGACTGTTACCAAGGCCTGCTCCAACTCATATTCGTTCTTGGTGAACAGTTTAAGGTCATCCATGTAGAGCAGGTGGCTGATGGTATTGTGTTTATCGACTGTAAATCCCAGGCCCTGTCTATTCAGCATGTTGGTAAGCGGTGTTAGTGCTAAGCAGAATAGGAGGGGAGAGAGCGAGTCACCCTGGAAGATTCCTTTCTTGATTGAGATATCTTCTGTTCTGAGGCAGCCTCCTTGAGTGAAGAGGATAATTTCAGTCTTCCATTTCTTCATTGTAGCTTCCATGAACTGAATGATGGTTGGTGACACACGGTAGATTCTCATGGCTGCGAGAATCCAGGAATGCGGGACACTGTCGAAGGCTTTCTTATAATCAATCTACGCAATTCCTAGGTCCCTCTCGAGCTTTTTTGCCATGCTCACAATCATGTTACTAATGAGAAGTTGGTCTTTGCACCCTCTAGACGCTCTTCTACAGCCTTTCTGCTCATCTGTGAGAATGTCGCTCTTCTGTAAGTGATTGTAGAGGCGGTTGCTAATTGCAGCAGTGAGAATCTTGTAGGTGGTAGGCAGGCAAGTGATTGGTCGATAGTTTTTAGGTTCTTTTGTATCCTTGCCTTTTGAAAGAAGGAAAGTGATTCCTGATGTCAACCACTTAGGGCTATTGCTTAGACCATTGATGGTGTCATTCAAGGCCCTGGTTAGTTGTTTATGGAGGGCACTTAAATGCTTAATCCAGAAGTTGTGCAGCTTGTCTGGGCCAGGAGACATCCAGTTGTGTGTCCGCTTGATGGCCTGCTGTACTTTGTACTTTGACACATTGTAATGTCAGTCCATGCATCCATTGCTACATTTTGGAATGCTTCCTCCTCTTGTTTGATCCAAGTGGCTTTGGTATTGTGGTCTGTGCCAACCTCCAGTATTCCACGCCAGAATTGATCGAGTCGCTCTTTAGAGGGAGGCTCCTTGATGGCGCTTTGCTGCTCGTTGAGATGCCGGTAGAATTTTTTGGCATCTTCATGGAAGAGCTTATTCTGATAGTAGTGCTCACTCCGCTTAGTAAACCTTCTCAACCTCTGAGCTTTGGCCTGTAGCTTCATCTTTATTTCTTGTTCGAGCTCGCATACGGTCTTATTCTCCCTTCGGCTCTTGCATAAGATGCTCCTGGCCTTGGCATGTACTTGTTTTGTTGTGACACCTTTTTTTATTTCGCTAAGGATGGAGAGGTCCTTGCGATGGTTTTCAATTTTTGTTCTGATTCTCTTCTTCCATGTTGGTTCCACTGTGGGCTTCGTGACTCTCTCTTTTGTCTCTCCAGCAATAACAGCAGCAGTCGCTTACATTAATTCATTGATTTCTGATAAGTTTAGATGGTTATCTTTGATGATATTGGTGAGGGCCTGATTTGCAGCTTGAATATCGTGCCGTATTGCCTTGTTGAGATGAATCTTTTTCAGGCTTCTGCGTTGATCCAGGGGGATTGCCTGAGTTTCAAGCAGCTTAGTAGAGATTCGATCTTCCATATCCACTACTGATTCAGCTTCATTGGTATCCGTATGCTGCGGTGTTTGTTCAGCCTCGGGCTCTGGGGGTTGTAGGTCTTCAGGTTGCTTAGTGGGGATAAGTGTTGGTTGCGATGCATTATTTTGCTTTCGCACAGCTGCCACTATCTGTTCAAGTTCAGTATCGGTGAGCTTCTTGTTCTTAATAATCCACCTCCTGGTATTAGCAAGAGTATTTGAATTGGTGGCTGGAAAGATGTTTGGATTCCTGCCTCGCCAGATCGTGTATGTACCTTTTACTACCCCGCCATCAGTGTTGTTCTCTTGGGCTAAATAATAGGACCACATCACATCCTTGTATTGATCCTTTGTCCACTGGTTTCTTGTTTTTCTGTTGGTTATTTCTGCGTTGGTGGACTGTGCCTGCGGTGTTGGTGCTGCTTCAGTTAGGCCAACTTGAGATTGGATCTCGGTCTGGTTGCTATCTGAAGCTTGGCTGTTAAGGTTTGCCGACTCAATAACCGATTTTTCAACCTTAGCTTGTTCGGCGATCACTGAGGGACGCGCTCCTTGTTGACCCGCGCGACGAGCGATGCGGTATGACTTTCGTATTGGCTTATTCATTATGGTATGATATTTACTATTTAACCCATAGTTAGGGCAAACTTTCCTGGACATCAGGGCACGTCCATACGTCCGTGGAACCATAATGTCACAGTTATCGGGAGTTTGGCTACTCCCAGATTCGAGAGCGGGTATTTTTATCCGAGACCACCCATCCCTAGGGGTTGCGCAATTCAAAGGCTAAAGAGTCCCTCCTACCCATGAGACAGACTTGCCCCCGTCGGACGCCAAGGTAGTTGTGGCAAAGGGTAACCTCATTCTCCCACGTCGAAACTCCACAACCGGATGCAGTTTAAAGTCATACCCAGGACTTTTATTATTATTATTATTATTATTATTATTATTATTATTATTATTATTAGTAGTAGTAGTCGTAGTAGTAGCAGCAACAGCAGCAGCAGCAGCAGTAAAATAAGTGATGTTAGTATTGATTGTAGACGGGCTGACATAAACGAATGGCTTATAAAACCAGCGAACCGAGCTTCAATTTCGGCCTCGCAATGAGAGTTTATATAATTTAATCAAATGTAATCATATCGCCATAACGTTGCAATCGGCGGGAAGGACGTCTATATCGGTCATATCAAAATCGCACTCTCAACGATCTTCAGCGACGTTACCTCGAATTAATGCGACCGAAGCTTAGACGAGACAACGGGGATTGACGGCGGGGTTTAAATGAGACATTAGTAACTAATCACTGCTCACGGACTCCAACAATAAAGGCTGTGCTGCTCGGGCTAGCAGGCGCCATTAACAGATGCACTAATTAATGAAATCCAGCAGCGTAATCTGATTGGTAGTCGTTCTTTCTGCTGGTGCCCAGCTTCCATTTCTGTTCCAGCGCGCAGCAGAGAGACCGGCTCGAGATCACGTAATTTAAACCCGATTACGTCACAGCGCGTGTAATCCAATCAACGTCTGCGCAGTGTTTGTTCGTGTGTCGGTGGCGCAGTATCTTACTATATAGCATCGGAGCTTACTAGTCATCGGCTTCGTTCAATTAGAGAGGATGCTCGAGGGATCCGTGGACCAGACGACGAGGACGGTTACTATATAAATGTCACGACAACGACACCGATAACGAGAGATATCATCAAGCGGCAAACCGCAGCAGTAATGCTAACGATACGCATGACGATTACGATTTTGGAAACGCTGACGTCATTTTTGATGACGTTGAGAATGACGGTGACTGATGACGATAGCGATGGCGAACGTGTTTACGATAGCGATGACGATGACGATGACGATTGCAAACGTATTTACGATAGCGATGACGATTATGATGAGAATTAGCATCACGATGGCGTTATTCGACGTTGCTGCAAAAATCAGCGCAGTCATACCCGACTTTGTGTGGTCGTCTAATAAACCAACCTTCTACTATTGTGGCGGCCATTTTGAATTCTTGGCTTCTAATGGTCATGCGTTGTGGATGTAATTAATATAGGATTGTGCATGAGTGTTTAATGAGCAAAGAAATACCAAAAGTTTGAAGATTGACCGAATATTACAGAAGTTATTGCAAGTTTAGCGCATGCCTACCCCCTTAATTTATACGCACGCAAATGGGAAAATACACGATCTGCATTTTTTTGTGATAAAAAAAGCCCAAGGGTGCCAAAGTGGCACCCGGTGGATTCTGGTTCAGGATAATCTAAAGATCAGGAAACTACAAAAAAATACATTGTATATACCCGATTACAACGTTCAGTCATTTGGCAACCGGACTATATCCACACTAAACACACCACATATGCGAGCCCTCGCAAGGAGCGTAAATTGTTTTTTCAACCTGTAATACAACCACCGATCTGTTGCACCCATGGCAGCTGCTAGGCGCGTTCACCCTAACCTGTGCTTCGCTCACGGCTTCATATTCGAGTTATTTCGAATTCAAGCATGAGCTGGACAACTCAGTAAACTCGTAAATGGATGGGTGGCGTGAAGGTTTATATTTTCGACACGCTACCTGTCATCTACACACACACACGCGCGCGCGCACAGACACACACACACACACACACACACACACACACACACACACACACACTCTATTCCGGCAGCACTAGGCACTTATACATATAAGCCGCGCAATTAGGACATACAACGACGTTTGGAAACTATTGACGATAAGCTTATTGTTGAGAGCTAACAGACGAATACGGTGGAAGAGAGCACGATCAAACAACGCAGAAGAAGCGGAAAAGCAGCAATCAAGCCAGAGCAAATGCATAGGAAAGAACGACGAATGATTAATTATAAACCAGAGTCCTCGAGCAACGACGACGTCGCTCCGCTCTGGCGTGCGCGGGAATCAGGAAACCGCGCGAGGGAAATCGCGCCACGCGTCTGCTCTGACTAGGCATGTGACGAACGACGCGACTGACGCTAATCGCCGACGACGTGTCACGTGGTGCGGTTAGCAGACTTCACAGCGCGCGCGACGTGCCGGAAATGCTAATTAAATTCATCTCCTCCTCCCAATCTCCTTCCATCGGAATAACAACGTGCAAACCGCATTCGTGCGTGTGAGCGTGTACGTGCTATATACTACGTGCTATATACTACGTGCTATATACTACGTGCTATATACTACGTGCTATATACACGTATATACTACGTGCTATATACTACGTGCTATATACTACGTGCTATATACTACGTGCTATATACACGTATATACTACGTGCTATATACACGTATATACGGTTCTAGGACAAATACCCCCCGGACAATCACCCCCCGGACAATTACCCCCGGACAATTACCCCCCGGACAATTACCCCCCATGCCATTTACCCCCATGCCATTTACCCCCGGACAATTACCCCGGGACATTTACCCCCGGACAATTACCCCCCGGACAATTACCCCCGGACATTTACCCCCCGACAATTACCCCCCGGACATTTACCTCCCGGGCATTTACCCCACGGACAATTACCCCCCGAATAGAATCCTCCTCCACCTCCTCTCCTCCTCTTCTTCTCCTCCTCCCCTCCACCACCTTCTTCCCTCCTCCTCGACCTCCTGCTTGTATCACTGTTCAACAATGAATAATAAACACCAAGTTAGTAAATGTCCGGG